>NC_059193.1:29502797-29595297 GCF_020615455.1 Coregonus clupeaformis
ACAGATCTGAACTTTCAACTGCCAGAGCTGGTGTCTGCTCATATCAACTGACTATATACTTGTTACAATTGTATATAAAATATGCCATTTTGCAGACGCTTTCAAACCTTTGTTAGGTCAGCTAATGTGCCTGCTTACTGCTGGCATCGCATCATCATAATGGTTTTCATTGCATGGAGACTGTGTCAAGGCAATTGCCATACACTGTCAACTGTCATGACATTATGTACAGTACAAAGTTTAAAATAAAGATTTACCCTCATAACCACTTATATTATTTTGGTTTGGAAGAGTCTTTACAAGTTGCTTATCATCCTGCATAATTCAGGAATATTTTGTGACAAACCCCTTTTTATAATCTTCAGCGGTGTTGAAAGAGCGTTTGCTCTTCACCTCCATTCAGATTACACTGAAATACAATTCTAACTCCCAATGGGGTGCTCTGTTGGTCCTAAATTGCTCCGTAGCCTGCTCCCTTGATGGTCAATTTACAATTGAGCTGTAAACTTAGTGTAAAGGATGACAAGATTGAAGTGTCTTTGAACGGGGTATGGTAGTAGGTGCCAGGCGCACCGGTTTGAGTGTGTCAAGAACTGCAACGCTACTGGGTTTTTCACGTTCAACATTTTCCAGTGTGTATCAAAAATGGTCCACCACCCAAAAGACATCCAGCCAACTTGACACAACTGTGGGAAGCATTGGCGTCAACATGGGCCAGCATCCCTGTGGAACGCTTTCGACACCTTGAAGAGTCCATGCCCAGACGAATTGAGGCTGTTCTGAGGGCAAAAGGGGGTGCAACTCAATATTAACAAGGTGTTCCTAATGTTTTGTACACTCAGTGTATGTGTTACCCTTTTCCCTAAGAAAATGTATAGATTTCCAGATGTTATGCGTTAACTATACATAGCTTAGTGTGTTTCTTGCACCCATATTTCAGGTCAACCTAAGGGTCAAAATGTTGCTACAGTACACTGCAAAGTCTTCTTTTTTACCTATGAACATTGAGGCTATGCGATATCCAGCATCTGCTCAAAGCCGTCGGATATGCATGTGGTCTTTTACCCTTTCGCCCACAGATGATGTCTATCGACAAATCATATGCAAACTACTAGCAGCATTTATTAAGTGTCAGCTGCATGTTAGTTGATATGCAGCAAAAATGAGTCATACTAAATATACTTCTAACTCTCCATAGTCGTTTTGTAAGTGTCTTTCTCTAAAAGGAAACATGAATTCACTCTCCATAGCTCCATTCAAACAACCCCCATCTTGTTACTATGGTTGTCAAAGAGAACCAAAGCTCTATTCACGTATGAACCTCCTCACGGGTGTTCTGCAAACTTTGATCTGTTGATTTCTCTCAGCTTGACTGGGCGTGAACACACATTAGCGCTTAACACTGAACACTCTTTTGACTTGTTCGGTTGCCCAGTGATTTGTACTGGAATTGCTGGGTTTTCGAGGTTGAGCAAATAATACAGTAGATTTCAATGGAGAGAAAAAAATGCCGCTGTACAAATACATATTGTGATTTTTTTTCTCAGTTTAATTTCATTCTGAAATAAGTAGGACAATAAACCATGTTTTGAGCGTGATGATGAATAGAGGGAGTGGCTGAGGTTACAGAGGTGCTATTATTATTTATTCCATATCTTTCCTATTGAACGATGTCTGGCGTTGGTTGCTATGGCAACTTGCGAGCACATAGAGCACAAACTGGAGAGCAACCAGGAGACAGTAATAAGCTTACTGTGAGCTTCTTTGGCTCCTTCTGTTTGTGATGAGCAACAAACGCTGGCATATAATTTCACATGGACGCACGAACACATGCGTCCACACACACATGCACGCATGCGCTCATACACAAACACATTCACGCACACACTGACACACACAAACACACACACACTCTTACACCTCATTTCATACAGGGCTTGGCAGTGCCAGCCAACTGACGAGGGATGCATACTGCCTAGATGCCCTCACAGAGCGTTTCGCCATCTGCCGTTTTTTCTCTCTCATTCCCTACATCGGTACCGACAGAGCTAAACAGGAGGGATGAGAGGGAGGGAAGTGGGCATGAGGAGGGGGAAGGTGGGGGTCAGCCCCCCTCATTGAAAGCACAGACAGGAACATGACTAGCCAGGGGGTTATTGCGGGGGCTTGCGAGCTAAGGATTCCCCCAGAAAAGACGCCAACCCCCAACAGCAAATCTCCCAGCGCCATTAACAAAGCAGCCACGGCAGGCCTGTGTGTGTGAGGCAATGGTATCCAGGCCAAGGGTGGGGCGCTTTGTGTGTGTGTGTGTGTAAGAATGTGTGTGTGCGTGCGTGTATGTGTGTGTGTGTGTGTGTGCGAGTGTGTGTTTAGTGGTGCATCCTTTATAGCAGATTTTAATATAGTGTTCTATATTTGTGCAGGCAATGAACCACACTTGCTCATTTACATATTTTATTCAATTTGGTAATAAAACATGCATTCATGACTAATTAGCTGTCAGCTACTTAACTGTACATACTAAATTCTCATAAGGCTGGCTCAAATTCATTTTAAACTGAACTGTTTTCCATTCTCCCTGAGATACTAATTTAAACAGCGTAATTTGATAACAGCTTTTTTTTAAATTAATATATTTAGTTGAATGTATTCCCATATGGCTGTAAAGCACTAACACTTATAAATAAAAATGCAATTACCAAACTGCCAATGACAGTCCAATGAAAAAGTAATGTAGTGGGAGGACACTGCTTTGCCCCAAATTATACCCTATTCTCTATGCAGTGCACTACTTTTGACCAGGCTTGGTCAAAAGTAGTGCACTATAAAGGGAATATGTTGACATTTGGGATGCAAACTGTGAAATGCAGCTATCGTGTGACATTTAGTGGCAGCCTCCCACCACTCTACCATTATTGCCACTGTGTCTAACCTTACGTAACTCCATGTTAAATAATGGCCCCTTACCTACACTGTAACACTAGGCCCTAAATTGAGCCCTTTTTATTCTCTCTATAGAAGTTAAATATAGCATATCATTGTGAAAAGAGTGGAGCAGATCTACCCCCACCATCACACTGCACTGCACTGCATACAAGTTAGGTGTTTAATCCATACTGGGAATAGATATGAGTGGAATGTAACCACAATGAAATACAGAGATACTGCAATTTTCTCAATATTTTATTTTGTCAACATGTGATTGAATAATTAGCTTTCTTTCATCAGGGACGTGAACAAATATGTTAATATAATGTTAGATTATTTAAATAAATGACCATTGACCAATGGTTTGAATTTCACTCATGGAACATTCACAGAAGTTGTCTTTTTTCTGTGCCATATGTATCAAGCTACTCAGTGTAGGATTGCTGATTTAGGATCAGTTTTGCCTTTTAGATCACAATGAATAAGATTACATGGACAGTGGGACTGATCTTATACCCCTTTCAAACCAAGATGAAAAGTCACCAACTGGACCAATCCGTCAACTTTTTGCCACCCTTTCTTTATATCTGAAAAGTATTGCCGGCATCAAAGCCTGTAGTTTGTTTTCCGCCAACCAAGGTAGTCATGATAGCGGTAATATACTGTATGTAAAAGTCCCGCCAACGCCTCAGTATAAACATCTGCTTTCATCTTACTGGCTTTTGGCACGCAATAAACATTCTATTGTTGTTGTCAGACATCAAACATGTCCTAAGTATAAACACATAAACAGCATGATATTGCAGCAGCCTGGTCCATATAGAAACGTTACATGCTCTATTTCTTTCACCAAAAAAACCATCTGTTTCAAAATGTATTTAGGACAAGCCAGGCAACTAAGCCACTTTCTAGACAATGTTTTGGTTCATTGCTAGCTTGTTAGCTACAGATGTAGGATATTAATAGGGGTGTAACGATCCATCTACTACATCGATGTATCGATTTATATTCCTATGATCCAACTACATCGATCTGTGCTCGGCGAGTTGGCCTTTTGGACAACATATAGCGATCTAACATCGTTTTAAAATGTAATAAATCGATTGTATCGATACTAGGAAATAACCCATTGGATTTAAGCGCGTCAGACTTTATATGGATGTTTTTTCTTAGCACTTTTAATGATAAAGGCTTTAAACATTACTCGATTCAGTCTGCCTATCCGTGACGTCATCGCGCCAGCAGCAGCGCAAAGGCGCAAAGACAACAAAACATAGCATGGCGGTCGACAGAGGAGAAGCCGACGAGCGAGAAATTATCAAGCCCCCATTGCGGTCCTTACAAGTTACAGGAATCTAGGAAACTTCACCTGCACTGTCCAGTATCCAGGTATTTATTTCAGTCACACTGGTTGAATTTTTGGCTAAAAGGTTACTGAATCGATTTCAAGTCACTGAATCGTTTCGGATCGTATCGTTCTAAATGAACCAATATCGTCCTTGAATCGTATCGACAACCACGAATCGTGATACAAATCGAATCGTTGTTAAAACGAATCGTTACACCCCTAGATATTAATTTGATCACCCTGTTGCAGGAGAACTTTCCTGAAATGCAGGAAATGTAAAACGTGTAGTGTATTTGAGGTTTAAAAAGGCTTCTGAAGTTTGTAATTTCCACTTTGAAATGTCAAGCTTCAAATAAAATGTTATTTGTCACATTCATCGTAAACAACAAGTGTAGACTAACAGTGAAATGCTTATGGCCCTTCCCAACAATGCAGAGAGAAAAATATAGAAAAAATAATAACACAAGGAATAAATGCACAATAATTAATGACAACTTGGTTATATACACGGGGTACCAGGACCGAGTCGATGTGCAGGGTTATTTGTATTTATTATGGATCCCCATTAGCTGCTGCCAAGTAAGGTAGAAGGTAGATATGTACATATCCAGTGCCTTCAAAAAGTATTCACACCACTTTACTTTTTCCACATTTTGTTGTGTTACTGCCTGATTTTAAAATGGATTAAATATTATTATTATTTATTTATTTTTGTCACTGGCCTACACACATTACCCCATAATGTCAAAGTGGAATTATGTTTTTCAAAATTTTTACAAATTAATAAATAATGAAAAGCTGAAATATCTTAGGTCAATAAGTATTCAACCCCTTTGTTATGGCAAGCCTAAATAAGTTCAGGAGTTTAAAAAAATTGCTTAACAAGTCACATAATAAATGGCATGGAATCACTCTGTGTGCAATAATAGTGTTAAACATGATTTTTGAATGACTACCTCATCTCTGTACCCCACACATACAATTATCTGTAAGGTCCCTCAGTCGAGCAGTGAATTTCAAACACAGATTCAACCACAAACACCAGGGAGGTTTTCCAATGCCTCGCAAAGACACCTATTGGTAGATGGGTAAAAATAAAAAAGCAGACATTGAATATTCCTTTGAGCATGGTGAAGTTATTAATTACATTTTGGATGGTGTATCAATACACCCAGTCACTACAAAGATACAGGCATAAAACACTTACAGAGTTACTTTAAAACAGTTAGAGAGTTAATGGCTGTGATAGGAGAAAAGTGAGGATGGATCAACAACTTTGTAGCTACTCCACAATACTAACCTAATTGAAAGAGTAAAAAGAAGGACAACTGTACAGAATTCAAATATCCCAAAACATGCATCCTGTATGCAAAAAGGCACTAAAGTAATATTTTTAAAAAATGTGGCAAAGCAATTCACTTTTTCTCCTCAACACAAAGTGTTATATTTTGGGCATCATGTTATGAGGACAGTATGCTTGTAATCGTTAAGGACTGGGGAGTTTTTCAGGATAAAAAAGAAACGTAATGGAGATTAGCACAAGCAAAATCCTAGAAGAAAACCTGGTTCAGTATGCTTTCCACCTGTCACACCAGCCTTCACTTTGCCTCTCCCTCCTGTCCAGCTCAGGTGTTCGGCGTCGCCGGCCTTCTAGCTGCTGCTGAACCTGCTGGTGGCAAACGCCCTTAACTCATCAACACCGGACTTGTCTCGTCATCATTACACACACCTGGTTCCAATCCCCACTCTATCACTGTATATATACTCCCTCTGTCATTTGTCTTTGTCGGTCATTGTATATGTTGCTTGTTTTCCTGAGAGGAATCGCTCCTACTATTTCCTGAATACTTTATATTTTGCACTGTGGGTTTCGTCCCGCTTTAAGCTATGGTGCTTTACAGTTTTTTTTTACGATTGCTTACACACTAAAATTAAACTTTTCCCACAATTAGCAAAACCTTACACTCAAGGAGCAAAACACAAGGCTAGATTTGCACAACTGTAAGCACATTGTCAGCTTCACACTATTTACAAAACATTACACACAGTGATTTGCAAAACACTAAACACACTTGTATACATCAGACACAGAAGTAAATCATGATGTCACTTCCTTGCAATTCCAAAGCACTGACTGTCAAATTACCACACCTATGAGCCAATCTGTTAAACACAGCCATCAGGTGCACAAACACATGATTGCTAAATTGTAGACACACCAATCAGGTTTAAGCACTATAAAAATGCAGCAGGTAGGTTCACCTGCCTTCAACCAAAATGGAAGGAGTCAGAAGAAGTGTGAGGGTGAGAGGAGGAGTACACAGAGGAGGAGAAGGAGGTAGAGGAAGAGGCAGAGGCCGAGCCAGAGGTCGAGGAAGACCTGAAGCAGGAGGAGAACGTGCACAAAGAAGAAGAGTACCAAACTTATCAAATGACATTCGTGCAACACTAGTGGACCATGTTGTGACCCACGGATTGACGCTGAGGGAGGCTGGACTGAGAGTTCAGCCAAATCTTAGCAGATATAGAGTGGCATCTGTCATAAGGACTTTTCGACAGGAAAACAGGTGAAAGAAGATCTGTCTACAGTTACAGTAATCAGCCGCTTATTTTATGCACCATATCAGCACTTGTGATACCCCTTCCTGTGACATTGTACAGTAAGTTACATGTATTACTCTCTACATAGGATTGAGGGTCGGGAACGACAAGGAGGAAGGGGGCCCATATTCACGCAAGAACAAGAGAGAGAGAGATAATAAACATGGTTTTGGCCAATAATGCTATCAGGCTCAGAGAACTACAAGCCAACATTATCAGTGACCATGCCATTTTCAATAATGTCCATCAGGTCTCTCAGTCAACACTGGCACCCATCCTGAAAAGACATCAGGTTCAAATGAAACAACTTTATCAAGTGCCTTTTGAGCGGAATTCAGAGAGGGTCAAATGGCTGCGGCATGAGTATGTGGAGGTTTGTATTGTTCACTTTAGCACTGTGATGTTGCATACTGCACACATGACTTTTTTACATTGACTGTATACTAGACCTATCCTGAACTACACAATCTTGTCTTTCACTGTATTTCATAGAGTTTTGCAGATGGATGCTGAGGAAATCCTGCATGAATTCATATATATTGATGAGGCAGGGTTCAACCTCACAAAAGCAAGAAGGAGAGGCAGAAATATCATTGGCCACAGGGCTATAATCAATGTCCCAGGGCAACGTGGGGGTAACATCACCCTTTGCGCTGCCATTTCACAGCATGGGGTTCTCCTCCGTCATGCCAAAATGGGCCCTTACAACACACCTCACATTCTCGCATTTTTGGACCGATTGCACCACATCGTCACAGCAGGTAATGAAATGCACCAGATGCAATACACTGTCATCTAGGACAATGTGTCATTCCACCGCTCTGCTTTGGTCCAGAACTGGTTTCAACACCATCCACAGTTGACAGTACTATACCTTCCACCATACTCTCCGTTTCTAAACCCTATCGAAGAGTTTTTCTCTGCATGGCGTTGGAAGGTTTACAATCTCCAGCCCCAGGCTCCGGTACCCCTCATTCAGGCCATGGAGGACGCCTGTGACCAAGTCGATGCCGCAGCTGTGCAAGGATGGATTCAACATTCAAGACGGTTCTTCCCGCGTTGTCTTGCTAATGAGGATATTGCTTGTGATGTTGATGAAATTCTCTGGCCAGATCCAGCTAGGCGAAGAGATAATGTATTGTATGTTTACTGCAGTATTTTCTGTACAATATTGTCCGTTTTTTTCAGATTATTTTTTATGTTTGTTGTTGTTGTTATTTACTGTAATTGTAACCTGTACTGGATGCAGTAATTTACGTTTGTCTGTTTGCTGAGCTAACAGTGTTATGCACACTACTGTAGTAGCATGAAAACTGGGACATGTTTTGTTGTGATTCTCCATGTTGACATGTTGACTGATTTGGTCTTGTGTAGTGTTTGTGTAGTTGCACTTTCTCTGTGTACTTCATTTACAGTACTCTAATCACTGAGAATTAGACTTGCTAAAAGTGTTTTAGGTTAGCAACAGCAGTGTGTAACTGGTTCAAAAAGATTGAAGTCATATGAAATGTGTGTGTTTCGTATGCTAACAAAATATTGTTTTTATGAAGTCGTGTATAGTTTTGACAAAAGTGTTCCATTTTGCAAATTATCTGAAGTGTTGTGCTACTTTGGTGTAGGGATTTGCTAATTGTGTGTAGTGTTTTGACAAACCGGGCCCTGTTTTCAAAATTGTGCTTAAACAATTGAAAAAAAACTGTAATAAATTCAGTAGTTCTAAACCTGCGACTGCCTCCTGCCTACTCCTCTCTACACTTGTGACATCACCAGAACCTGGGAGAATAATTCACCTTTCAGCAGGAGGCAGGATAGAAAATAAACAGTAGCAGCAGCATATGTGATGAGTCAAAAGAGTTAGTGCAAAGAGAGTCAATGCAGATAGTCTGGGTAGCTATTTGTTTAACTATTTAGTAGTCTCATGGCTTGGGGGTAGAAGCTGTTCAGGGTCCTGTTGGTTCCAGACTTGATGCATCGGTACCACTTGCCATGCGGTAGCAGAGAGAACAGTCTGTGAAAATGTATCAACACCTGCAAAAATGTCCATTAATTATATTCCACATAATAATTCACATTTCCTTTTGCTGCAGGATTATTTTCCTGCTGTAGCAAACTGGCTCAAATTAAGATCCTACATCTGTAGCTAGCCAGCTCACATAATTACCAGAACATTACCGGCCCTCTCCTGTCCTCCTTTCGGCAAATCTGACCATGACTCCATTTTGCTCCTCCCCGCCTACAAACAAAGACTCAAGAGGTAAGTTCTGGTGGTCAGGTCTGTTTTGATTAAGTGGACTGGAATATGTTCCGGGTCGCCTCTGGGGATAACATCAATGAATACACCGACTCAGTCACTGGATTCATAAAAAAATGCATAGACGATGTGATACCGATGGTGTCTTTCAAAATGTACCCAAATCAAAAACTGTGGATTGATGGCAGCCTTGTCGGGAACTGAAGGACAGAGATGGTGACCAGGCACAATTGTATGGTTAAACAGTACAAATACGACCTATGTAGATGGATCAAGATGGCGAAACATAAGTATAGGGACAAAGTGGAGGAGCAGTTCAGCGGGTCGGACACGAGGTGTATGTGGCAGGGGCTTTTAAGGATCACGGATTACAAAAAGAAAGCCAGTCACGTCGCGGACACCAACGCCAACCTACTGGATGAGCTAAACACATTTTTCTCACACTTCGAGCATAACTACTGTGAGCTACGGTCTCCACGGAGGACGTATGTATGTAATTCAAACAAGACGGCATCTCTAGCCGCGCTCTCAGAGCATGTGGAGACCAGCTAGCTGTTGTGTTTTCAGACATTTTCAATCTCTCTCTAGCTCAGGCCGTTACCCCCACCTGCTTCATCCCCATGCCCAAGAAAAGGAACGTAACTGAACTGAATGACTCCCTAGCCATAGCACTCACTTTCTGTCATCATGAAGTGCTTTGATAGGCTAGTCAAAGAACACATCACCTCCTCCCTCCCTTTCACAGTCGACCCTTTCCAATTAAACTACCGCAAAGATAGATCCACGGACGATGCAATTGCCATTGCACTGCACACTGCCCTCACCCACCTGGACAAAAGGAATGCAAATGTGAGAATGCTGTTCATCGACTACAGCTCATCCTTCAATGCCATAGTGCCTACCAAGCTCACCACAAAGCTCATGGCCCTGGGACTGAACTCCTCCCTATGCAACTGGGTCCTGGACTTCCTGACGGGTGAAGGTAGGCAACATTACCTCCTCCACACTGATCCTCAACACGACGGCCCCACAAGGGTGCGTACTCAGTCCCCTCCTGTACTCCTTGTATACCCACGACTGCGTGGCCTCTCACAGGTCCAACTCCATCATCAAGTTCGCTGCTCACATGACAGTAGTAGGCCTGATTACCAACAATGACGAGATGGCCTACAGGGAGGAAGTAGGCACTCTGATGGATTGGTGCCAGCTAAACAACCTCTCCCTCAACATCAGCAAAAAAAAAGGATCAGATTGTGAACTTCAGGAGGAATCAGGCCTAATCAACGGGACTGCCATGGAGAAGGTGAAACATGTAAAGTTCCTCGGCGTACACATCTCTAAGGAGCTGAAATGGTCAAACCCCACGGACACCATGGTGAGATAGCCACAACATCGTCTCTTCAAACTCAGGAGTCTGAAGAAATTCAGCCTGTCCCTGAGGACCATCACAGTGTTCTACAGGAGCACCATCGAGAGCATATTGCGCTGCTGACCGCAAGGCGCTACAGAGGGTAGTACGCTCAGCCGAACGCACCATTGGATGCACACTGCCTGCCCTCCAGGACACCTACGCAGGAAGGCCAAGAAGATCATCAGGGACCCCAGCCACCCGAGCCACGGACTGTTCTCCCCGCTTCCATCAATCAGACGTGGGCAGTATAGGAGCATCATGGCAAAAACTGAAAGACTGTCCAATAGCGTCTACCTCCAGACCATAAGGCTGCTGAATAGCCACCACTAGTCAGCTACCTGCTCCCCTGTCTCACTTCTGCACCCCCGGACCACAGCTGTTCCTCTAAGGATATTTTTCCACCCACCTCAACTGACATTTACCCCCCTCCCCAAATGGTCAATGGTCATGTTCCAGTTGTTAATATATATTATAATGTATTTTTTTTATTGTTTCATTCACTTCCCTTTGTTTCATTCACTTCCCTTTAACCTGCACTGTTGGTGCTGGGAGCTTAAGATTTTCACTGTACCTTGCATTTCCATCTGCAACCCTGTGCATGTGACTAATTAAACTCTCTAAATCTAAATCGTATCTGACAACGTTTCAGTTTAACTGTAGCCAACTTTTTATTCACCATAACAGGAAAAGTAGCACATTACAAGGTAATTATTTATAAATTATTTACAAGTATGGCGAGCTGCTAACTATCTGTTGTGAATGTGAAAAAATGAAAAGCAATGCATTCTGTCTTTCTTACTTGTTGCTGTCACATCAGGTTACCATGACAACAATCTCAACGACAGGGTCAGATGAATGGGGCTGTTTGGAAGGTGATTATATAAACATTGCCCAATTGTTTTTACAGGCAACATACAGTGAATCCTATGTGAAAGGTGTATTAGTTCAGCACTCCTACTCTAAGATGCTTAGTAGATAGATAAGGCCCCTGATCTCTTTCAGTTGAAAGTAGGCTTAGTTGACGGAAGTTGAGAAACACTGGGCTGCAATTCTCAGTTCAAATGCATGAGATGAAGTAAACTGATATCAGGTGAGACATTGTGGTAATTACCCTAGTGATAAGAATCATCTTCGCACATATTTCTAGTTTCACCTAAGATATAAAGTGATGTTACATAATACTTTGCATAATTAATGTTTGGCATGTGATTCTTTGAAATCACTTCAGACACACTGTAGTTTTACCTAGCAACATGAATGCATGCTACGTCATTACACCCCTTCAGGGTTGTCTTTCATGACATGATACAATAACACAATACGTCATCCCCTTCCTATCTGATACTGACATATTCCCTGACTTAAAAGCGTCAACCATTTCTTGGGGGACTGTCAGTGTCTACCATCCATCCAGTGTCTACCATCCATCCATTCATCCATCAATCCATCAAACCACCCCATCAATCCACCCCATCAACCCTTAAGAAAAAAGATTGCTATCGGAGTGCAGTATAACCGCAGTGTGCTTCAAATACTGCATCCAATATACCACAGTCGACCACAGTTACTGCACTTTTACTGCAGTTTCAAAATGTAAATCATTTTTTGTAAGGGAATCCATCCACTTGTCTCACAGAGCAATAGTTTCACCCCATGACTGTATCAGCATTGCAATTGTATTCATTCAGTAATCAAAGAACTGGCTACACTCTTAAAAGAAAGGGTTCCAAAAGGGTTATCTTCAGAGGGATAGGGTTCTACCAAGAACCGTTATCATCTGAAGAACCCTTTTTGGAAGATGATGGTTCTTTGTAAAAAAAAAAATACTACAGTTTACTTTAGAATACTACATTACTTACTATAGAATTCTATAGTAAACTGTAGCATACTGTAGAATACTATACTACACACTGTGCTATCACTTGATCATGTGTAGTACTTACTATAGAATGTTGTAGTATACTGTAGAATACTATAGTAAATACAACAGTATCATCAGCAAAAAAAAGCACTGTAATAAATACTAAAGTAATGTCCACAAAAACACTACACTTTTTTAACTAAGTTTAAGTAAATAATACAGTATTTCATTTGCATATACCTTGCCCATTCCCCTCCCCATATCACAATTTGTGCCACCAATAAGTGAGAAACCTACATGACAAGTGCAGACCATATATTGTGTTCCCTATTGGTTGTAGAAAAGAGCAGAAGCTCTGAACTATCCATTCAGACCCCAGTCCTACCTACAGGTTATGTAAATGTGCTATTTTAGTATTTCTCTAGTAGGTGTCCTGAAGGAGAAAGCCTCCACTGCTGTGTCAAAGATAATAAAACAAAATCACTATATTAAATACTTTTTTTATTTTTTATTTCACCTTTATTTAACCAGGTAAACCAGTTGAGAACAAGTTCTAATTTACAACTGCGACCTGGCCAAGATAAAGCAAAGCAGTGCGATAAAAACAACAACACAGAGTTACATATGGGGTAAAACAAAACAAAGTCAGAAATACAACAGAAATACATATATACAGTGTGTGCAAATGTAGCAAGTTATGGAGGTAAGGCAATAAATAGGCTATAGTGCAAAATAATTACAATTAGTATTAACACTGGAATGATAGATGTGCAAGAGATGATGTGCAAATAGAGATACTGGGGTACAAATGAGCAAAATAAATAACAATATAGGGATGAGGTAGTTGTAACTAAATACTACAGTAATGTCTGCAAAAACACTACAGTAAATACTACAGTATATACTACAGTTTTATTTTACTACAGTATTTAGTTAACTATAAATACTACAGTATACCACAGTAAATACTATAGTTTTCACTGTAGTCTTTTTGAGGACTTTATTCACTACAGTGAATACTATAGTATTTCTACCATAGTATACTGTAGCATTTTTTTCATGTGGTAAGGGTTGTGATTAGAACCTTTTTCATCCTAAGAACTGTTTTTGGAAGAAAGGGTTATGTGATGATTATTTGGAAGGCAAGATGGATTCTTTGAAAGTCAAGAAGGATTCTTTGGAAGGCAAGAAGGGTTTATCAATTTATTGAAAATGAAATACAGAAGAATTGACACCTCAGAGTCAATACAAGGTAGAATACATTAACCTTTGGCAGTGATTACAGCTGTGAGTCTTTCTGGGTAAGTCTCTAAGATCATTGCACACATGGATTGTACAATATTTGCACATTATTATTTTTTTAATTCTTCAAGCTCTGTCAACTTGGTTGTTGATCATTGCTAAATAGCCATTTTCAAGTCTTGCAATAGATTTTCAAGCCGATTTAAGTCAAAACTATAACTAGGCCACTCAGGAACTGTCACGGATTCTGCCGAGGCTGCTCCTCCTCCTTGCTCGGGCAGGCTTCGGCGTTCGTCGTCCCCGGAGTACTAGCTACTGCCGTTCGATGTTATCGGTGTTTGTTTAGTTTTGTCTGTATTGTTTACACCTGTTCGTCATTATGTTAATTGTTTTCCTTATAATTACCCCTGTCTCTCATCTGTACTTTGTGTGTGATTGTTTTCCCCTTCACGGTTGTCTATTTTGTGAGCGGGTTATTTCCTCCCTGCGTGGAGTTATTTTCTGTGACCTTTTGGATCCTTTTCGTATTAAAAGTACGTATCCGAGAGTTCTGTGTCCTGCGCCTGACTTAGTTTACCGCATCTCACAGACAGTCGTGACAGAATCACACACCTTACCATGGAGTCAGCAGGAGCGACGGCACCGACTGGATCACTTGAGGAGCGCGTCCTACAACAGGCAGCGATGCTCCAAAATCTTGGTGGCGCTATGGATAACGTTATGAACACTTTGGGACAATGGGAGAGAGGAGGTTTGCCCACACCTCCTCCAACGATACCACCACCATCGGCTACTCCTATCGTCTCACATCCGGAGTCCAGTGGGATTCGGCTCTCGCTCCCGAGGGCTTATGATGGCACCGCAGCCGGGTGTCAGGGTTTCCTGCTCCAGGTGGAACTTTACCTGGCAACCATTCACCCGGCACCCTCGGGATACGAGAGCGTGTCCGCCCTCATCTCCTGTCTGTCTGGCAAGGCATTGGAGTGGGCCAACGCCGAGTGGGGAGGGATAGACGCCGCTACTGTGAACTATGCAGAGTTCACCCGCCGCTTCAGGGCAGTGTTCGATCATCCCCCGGAGGGGAAGGCGGCGGGTGCGCGTCTATTCCACCTCAGACAGGGGAGGAGGAGCGCGCAGGAATTCGCACTGGACTTCCGGACTCTGGCTGCCAATTCGGGATGGAATGAGAGGGCCCTCATCGACCACTACAGATGCAGCCTGAGGGAGGACGTTCGTCGAGAGCTGGCCTGCAGGGACACCAACCTAAGCTTCGATCAGCTGGTGGACATGTCGATTCGCTTGGATACCCTGTTGGCTACCCGTGGACGTCCAGCGCTGGGGCCGTCCATTCTATTCCCCAGCACCTCCGAGCCGAGCCCTATGGAGCTCGGGGTGCTGGTAGTAGGGAGGCCAGGAAGGAGGCTGTCCCCTGCACCAACTGTGGCCGCCGAGGGCACACGGCGGTTCGGTGCTGGGGAGGGTCTCCTCGAATTTTTTGATTTCTCATATAAGTTAGGGATCCCTTATTTCATGATCCATGCCCTAGATAGCCGGCCTTTGGGGTCGGGATTGATTAGGGAGGTCACAGCGCCACTTAAGATGAAAACGCAGGAGGGTCATGAGGAGACTATACAGTTGTATTTAATTGACTCTCCTGCGTTTCCAGTGGTGTTGGGACTTCCCTGGTTAATATCTCATGACCCCAACATTTCATGGCAACAGAGGGCTCTCAAGGGATGGTCTGATCAGTGTGTGGGGCGGTGTGTAGGTGTTTCCGTAGGGGCAACGACGGTGGAGAGTCCGAACCAAATGCCCACAATGCACATTCCTCCTGAGTATGCCGATTTGGCAAGCGCCTTCTGTAAGAAGAAGGCGACTCAATTACCACCTCATCGACAGGGGGATTGTGCGATAGACCTCCAGGTTGGCGCGGCGCTCCCTCGCAGCCATGTGTATCCTCTGTCTCAGGAGGAGACGGCTGCTATGGAGACATACGTCGCCGAATCCTTCAGACAGGGATACATACGGCCTTCCACTTCTCCTGCGTCCTCAAGTTTCTTTTTTGTGAAGAAGAAGGATGGGGGTTTACGCCCGTGTATTGATTACCGTGGTCTCAATCAGATCAAATACAGCTATATTAAATACAGCTATCCTCTCCCTCTGATTGCTAGTATGACGGAGTCATTACACGGGGCGCGCTTCTTCACAAAATTGGATCTCAGGAGCGCTTACAACCTGGTGCGCATTCGGGAGGGAGATGAGTGGAAAACAGCCTTCAGTACCACCTCGGGTCACTATGAGTACCTCGTCATGCCATACGGTCTAATGAATGCTCCTTCAGTCTTCCAATCATTTGTAGACGAGATTTTCCGGGATTTGCATGGACAGGGGGTAGTGGTGTATATTGATGACATTCTGATATACTCCGCTACACGTACCGAGCATGTGTCCCTGGTACGTCGTGTGTTGGAGCATGATCTGTATGTGAAGGCAGAGAAATGTCTGTTTTTCCAGGAGTCCATCTCCTTCCTGGGACACCGGTTGTCTGCGTCAGGGGTGGAGATGGAGATTGACCGCGTTTCAGCCGTGCGTAATTGGCAGACTCCAACTACAGTAAAGGAGGTGCAGCGGTTTTTGGGTTTTGCCAATTACTACAGGAGGTTCATCCGGGGTTTTGGACAGGTAGCGGCTCCCATTACCTCCCTGCTAAAGGGGGGCCCGGTGCGTTTGCAGTGGTCGGCTGAGGCGGACAGGGTGTTTAGTCATTTGAAGGACCTGTTCACCTCAGCTCCGGTGCTGGCACATCCGGATCCCTCTTTGGCGTTCCAAGTCGAGGTGGATGCGTCCGAGGCAAAGATCGGTCCTGTACTGTCTCAGCGCTCGGGCACGCCTCCAAAACTCAGCCCCTGTGCTTTCTATTCTAAGAAGCTCAGTCCGGCGGAGCGCAATTATGACGTGGGGGACAGGGAGCTGCTAGCTGTGGTCCAGGCCCTGAAGGTGTGGAGACATTGGCTTGAGGGGGCTAACCACCCTTTTCTCATTCTGACGGACCATCGTAACCTGGAGTACATTCGGGCAGCGAAGAGACTGAACCCTCGTCAGGCTAGGTGGGCCATGTTTCTGGCCCGGTTTGTATTTAAGATCACGTATATCCCCGGGTCACAGAACGTTAAGGCAGACGCCCTGTCCCGACGATATGACACAGAGGAGAGGTCCATTGAGCCCACTCCCATACTACCGGAGTCTTGTCTCATGGCACCGGTGGTGTGGGAGGTCGACACGGAAATCAAGCGGGCGTTACGTACAGACCCTTCTCCCCCAGAGTGTCCAGAGGGATGGAGGTACGTGCCGCTCGAGGTCCGTGACCGACTGATTTATTGGGCTCACACGTCACCCTCCTCTGGTCATCCTGGTATTGGTCGGACGGTGCACTGTCTTGGCGGGAAGTACTGGTGGCCCACCTTAGCTAAGGACGTGAGTGTTTACGTTTCTTCCTTCTCGGTGTGCGCCCAGTGTAAGGCGCCTAGACACCTGCCCAGGGGGAAGTTACAACCTCTCCCCGTTCCACAACGGCCGTGGTCTCACCTGTCGGTGGATTTTGTCACGGACCTTCCCCCCTCCCAGGGGAATACCACGATCTTGGTCGTTGTGGATCGGTTTTCTAAGGCCTGCCGTCTCATCCCTATGCCAGGTCTTCCTACAGCCCTACAAACGGCCGAAGCCATGTTTACTCACGTTTTCTGGCACTACGGGGTGCCTGAGGATATAGTGTCTGATCGGGGTCCCCAGTTCACCTCTAGAGTGTGGAGGGTGTTCATGGAACGTTTGGGGGTCTCGATCAGCCTTACCTCGGGTTTTCACCCTGAGAGTAATGGGCAGGTGGAGAGAGTAAACCAAGATGTAGGTAGGTTTCTGAGGTCCTACTGCCAGGACCGGCAGGAGGAGTGGTCGGGGTATATTCCCTTGGCAGAGATAGCCCAAAACTCACTCCGCCACTCCTCCACTAATCTCACTCCTTTCCAGTGTGTGTTGGGCTATCAGCCGGTTCTGGCACCCTGGCATCAGAGCCAGGTCGAGGCTCCTGCGGTGGATCAATGGTTTTGGCGCTCGGAGGAGACATGGAACGCTGCGCACGTCCATCTGCAGCGGGCCATCAGACGGCAAAAGGCGAGCGCCGATCGCCACCGCAGTGAGGGTCCGGTTTATGCACCGGGAGATCGGGTCTGGCTCTCGACCAGAAACCTGCCCCTTCACCTGCCCTACCGGAAGCTGGGCCGGCGGTTTGTCGGGCCATTTAAAGTCCTGAGGAGATTATAGGTTACAGCTGCCTGTTAATTATCGCATTAACCCCTCGTTCCATGTGTCTCTCCTCAGGCCGGTGGTAGCTGGTCCACTCCAGGAGAATGAGGTACGAGAGGCCCCTCCGCAACCACTAGACATCGAAGGGGCTCCAGTGTACTCAGTCCGTTCCATCGTGGATTCGAGGCGTCGGATGGGGGGTCTGCAGTATCTCGTGGAGTGGGAGGGGTACGGTCCGGAGGAACGGTGCTGGGTCCCTAGGAGGGACATCCTAGATCCCTCCCTGTTGACAGAGTTCCACCGGAGTCAGCCAACTCGCCCTGCTCCGCGTCCTCCTGGCCGTCCCCGAGGCCGTGGTCGGCGCACGGCTGGAGCCGCGCGTCAAGGGGGGGGTACTGTCACGGATTCTGCCGAGGCTGCTCCTCCTCCTTGCTCGGGCAGGCTTCGGCGTTCATCGTCCCCGGAGTACTAGCTACTGCCGTTCGATGTTATCTGTGTTTGTTTAGTTTTGTCTGTATTGTTTACACCTGTTCGTCATTATGTTAATTGTTTCCCTTATAATTACCCCTGTCTCTCATCTGTACTTTGTGTGTGATTGTTTTCCCCTTCACGGTTGTCTATTTTGTGAGCGGGTTATTTCCTCCCTGTGTCCTTTTGGATCCTTTTCGTATTAAAATTACGTATCCGAGAGTTCTGTGTCCTGCGCAGTCGTGACAGGAACATTCAATGTCATTTTGGTTAGCAACTCCAGTGTATATTTGGCCGTGAGTTTTAGATTATTTTACTGCTTAAAGGTGAATTCATCTCCCAGTGTCTGTTGGAAAGCAGACTGAACCAGGTTTTCCTCTAGGATTTTGCCTGTGCCTTAGCTTTATTCTGTTTCTTTTTATCCTATAAAACTTCCTAGTCCTTGCCGATCACAAGCATACCCATAACATGATGCAACCACCACCATGCTTGAAAATATGAAGAGTGGTACTCAGTGATGTGTTGGATTTGCTCCAAACATAACGCTTTGTATTCAGAACATAAAGTTTATTTCTTTGGCACATTTTTTGCAGTTTTACTTTAGTGCCTTACTGCAAACAGAATGCATGTTTTCCCCAAAACATTTTTCTGTAAAGGCTAGTGTTGTGGAATAACTACAATGATGTTGATCCATCCTCAGTTTTCTCCCATCAAAGCCATTAAACTCTATAACTTTTTTAAAGTCACTATTGGCCTTATGGTGAAATCCCTGAGCGATTTCCTTCCTCTCCGGCAACTGAGTTAGGAAAGACGTCTGTATCTTTGTAGTGACTGGGTGTATTGATACACCATCCAAAGTGTAATTAATAACTTCACCATGCTCAAAGGGATATTCAATGTTTGCTTTTTATATTTTTAACCATCTACCAATAGGTGCCCTTCTTTGCAAGGCATTGGAAAACCTCCCTGGTGTTTGTGGTTGAATCTGTGTTTGAAATTCCCTGCTCGACTGAGGGACCTTACAGATGATTGTTTGTGAGGTGTACAGAGATGAGATAGTCATTCAAAAATCGCTATTATTGCACACAGAGTGAGTCCATGCAACTTATGTGACTTGTGAAGCAAATTTGTACTCCCGATTTTATTTAGGCTTGCCATAACAAAGGGGTTGAATACTTATTGACTCAAGACATTTCAGCTTTTTATTTTTTATTAATTTGTAAAAAATTCTAAAACATAATTCCACTTTGACATTATGGAGTATTGTGTGTAGGCCAGTGACACAAAATCACAAAATGTGGAAAATGTGAAGGGGTGTGAGTACTATTTATGGAGACAAGCAGAAGAACCCTTTATGGTTCTACTTAGCACCTTTTTTCTATGAGTGTATGCCGCAGGCTAATTTTGGATGTTATTATTTTATCACTGTGGTTAATGCATGTCTTAAGGTAAACACCTATTATAAACTGATATTATATACTAAATACAGATTAATTATTTGTTGTATGACCATCATTTTCCAGATATTTTTGTCTTAAAGTGAACCAGTTTTCGAATGGACTACTACAAATGGTAGCCCACAGGTGGAAAATGAGGGACCATGGATAAAAACTTGTTTTAAACGCTTATTTGATCGTGAAGGACACATTCAACCCGACGAAGCAACTCCTTCGCCTACTCGGGTCTGTTTTTATGGTTGAGACCATTGCCTCTCTCTGCTTTCTGAGCACCTGTGCTTGCTAGCCCTCTCTCCTGCAAACATACTGCCTACTGAGACCACCCTTTTGCTCCCACAACGCCCTATTCTCCACTGCCAGAGCGACTCGCAATGGACAGCACTGTGAAGACGCACTGATCTCTCTCACGGCTCGACCACTTGAATGAAATCACTGCTGACAAGCAGTCTCAACACAGAACCGAGAGAGAGAGAGAGAGAGACAGAGAGAGAGAGCAAGGGAGAGCGAGATAGAGAGAGCTCTGTGGACTATCCCTCGCACACAGAAACAGGGTTTTGAACCTGCAAACCAAGGAGCTTCTGTCACATCTCTAGTTGCTCTACATCTAGAATAGCCAAGATGGAAGAAGATATGGATGAGGGGCAGACTCAGAAAGGTAAGGAAAGAGAAATAGTATTTTTTACATTTAGGTGGATGGATTGAGATTACCTTTAAGTAAAATCCTCTCCTAATATCTTTGTCTGTCTGTCAGTGAACTATTCATTCAGAAAGGATTGGGCAAATATTTGGTTAATACACTGGGTATGAAAGAGCATCTGTTTTGGTTGTTCCTTTGTCCACTGAGTGTCTGCTTGACTGAAGTGTGTTTGTGTGTGTGTGTTGTCTGCTGTCGAGACAGTCAGAGAGTGGTGTGAACTGCTTCTATGAACGTTAACTGTGAAAGCACAGGGAGAATTGTCTTTGTTCACTGGCGTCTCGGTAAGGCTCTCGCATGCCTGTCGAGATGGCTCAGGGGAACATTGAAGACAAGAGACCTCGAGCCAGCTCCGTTCACTAATAAAACCATTGTATCCAGAATATCCGCATGTCCAGCTATTGTATTAAAATCAAAGCTCTTTTATTATTTTAACAACCCCCCCAAAAAAGCAACAGGATTTGATGCATGTCAACATTTCTCTCTTGTTCATGTGCATGCAGGGTATGTCGTTTGCTTTGTGCAGAGGGGTTTCTATTTATAATGCAAACCCAACCCCTCCCATCCACCTGTGTTTAAGTGTACGCTTTTAGGGGAAAATAGTTGTGTATAAATACATTAATGTTTACCAGGTGCTGGCATTAGTTTGAATTTGCATTCTCCCATATTAATTCAATTGCTCTCTTTATGAATAAAGGATGCTATCGTTCTCTGAGGTGTGTCTCCCCCCTCCACTCCTCCTTCCTCCTTCCTTCCTTTTTTCCCTCCTTCCCAGGTTCTGTGCATGTGACAGGGCTTCATACGTCTGTGCTTCTTTTCTTGCCTCCTCCCCTCCCCGTCCCTCCCACCCTCCTTCCTCTCATCCCTGAAAACCAGTGAGTGCTACACAGGCATGAGGGAGAGCTGAAACAGTTGCCATGGCACTGGCCAAGTCTAGTCATTATCCCTGCAGCTACTCTCTGCTCTCTGTTCTGTTCCTGCAGATTACATTTTGGTATCCTGGCCAATCAGTTTACACAGTGTCTGTGTGCATGTGAGTGCGTTTGTGTGTGTGAGAGTGTCATGGATGCTAGTTTACCTAGAAATACTTATTGCAAAGTGATATGCCTTTATTGTGTGGTAAGATGTTAATACCATTGGTGGCTGCAATATTACATTGGCTCAGGAATTCTGTTTTCACAGTATGGTTCATGACTCTATAAGACTATAATGTCTCCAACCTGTGGGATGACTACCGGAAACTACCTGATAGCAGTGTTGATTAAATACACATCTGTCGCCATTACTAGGTGTGTACTCACTCTCTCTGTGTGAATTCTATTTCCTGAAAGCCCAATCTGTCACATCATACAGTTTGCAATCTCCCTCAATGTTCACCCAACTGAAAGAGACTAGCACCCAAGCTGTACATGCATGTCTTTAGTACACCATTTCCATTCATTTGGCTGAAGAAACCAGCTTGTTAGTCCATATATAATTACTTAGCCAAGCATGCGTTCCACTACTGGTGCTGCGGCCCCACTGTCCCAAATGTGGCTAACTGGCACATATCTTCTCTATCATATCTGGAAAGTTATACATCAAAACATGGCACTAAAGCAGTTTGGCTGAGTACTGCTCCACATTAATGTTCTTCTTTAGTGCTTCCTCACTGAATCAACACACTGACTGATGAACTTCAGTAGCCTGGTCCCAGACCTTTTTGCGCTGTATAGCCAACACCTATGGCCTTACATCATGCTAAACCATGACAATGATCATAGTTGGATACAGCACAAACAGGTCCGGGACCAGGTGTAATCGTTGTGAAATGCCTAGCTAGTTAGCGGTGAGTGCTAGTAGTGTTCAACCGGTGATGTCACTCGCTCTGAGACCTTGAAGTAGTTTCCCTTGCTCTGCAAGGACCATGGCTTTTGTGGAGCGATAGGTAATGGAGCTTCGTGGATGGCGGTTGTTGATGTGTTCAGAGGGTTCCTGGTTCGAGCCAGGTTCGGGCAAAGAGAGGGACGGAAGCAACACTGTTACACATGCTAGAACTACATCTAGGGACACCTAGCTAGAAGTCTAGTGCTTGAAACAAGACAATTTGATGCTCCTGTTTGCAATTATGTGAACCGAATGCATAAATAATGTAAGTGGCATGTAATAGACTGGCCTACATGCTGCTACAGTATATGCAGTGTGTCTTGCCCACTAGCAAATAATGGAATTTTGTTTCTCTGTTAATATTTGCTGTTTGGTTCCTCCATGCAAACCTTATCCCTAAAACCACCCCCTAAACAGAAAAAGCAACTACCTCAAACAAACAGAAAATTGCCCCAAAATTGTCATGACATTTCAAGTATTGACACAAGAAAAATACATTTGACTATACACAGCTACAGTAGCCATATTGAGGGGGACTTGGGTATGGTCTCACACTAATACCCTCACAGTGAGGTTATGTGGTTTATGTTATACTTTTTTTTAAATAACAGTAATAATCCACAGTGCAGCCATAAATAAAACTATTATTTGGCAAGCACCAAAACAACAATGAGTTATAACTATTTAATAATGATTTATACTTATAAAACCACCTAGCTTTTACCATGCATTTTTTCCACACTTATATATACAGTGTTGTTATGTGCTCTGTGCTGTAACCAGAAATCTGAGCAACCTCTCAGGAAGAAACAGCATTAAACAGTTTTGCTTTTCTATAATAGTCTATGTGACCTAACTATCATTTTGGGGTGACTGGTCACAATCTGACCCCCCACCTCAGAGAACCCTGAGTCCATTATGTATTTAAGAGGACAGTTGTAAGTGCACTTTCTCTGGGGTCATTCCTCCTGCAACTATCCCCCGTCACCTTCTATGAGGTCAGCTGTTATATGTGGACCAGAGCTCTATAGGTCATCTGTGGACCAGAGCTCTATAGGTCATCTGTGGACCAGAGCTCTATAGGTCATCTGTAGCCCTTTCCAGCCATTAGGAGCACTATGGACTAGCCAGGGGGCTACCATGAGAGAAGAGCAAAATGTAATGCACCTACTGTACAGAACATGACATCTTATGGTTTTCAGACACAACGTAACTGTACATGCATTGAAAAACAGTGTATTTTATACCTCTCAGTGCTGCTTTGTAAATCCTCAAAATAACAATAAACACCCACAAATAGTTTGCATTTCATTTATTTTTTACCATTAACAATTTCGAGGGACCTTCAATTGTCATTTGACAGGTATTGATCATCTTAGTGTTGATCTTCGGTTATATTGCTACTTATATTACAGATCCATTTAGGCTTTCAAATGGAAGAGGGATACTTCATAATAATAATATAAAGTACAGAGTTATAGATTGGGCCTTACTCTTATTTTGAGGTTCTAGAAACTAATAAAATATAGGAATATATTGTATTATAGGATCTCTATGGTCCATATACCTTCTTCCTTCCTCCTTCTCAGACTGCAAATCTCAGATTGTGAGTCAGATGCACCAGGTGGACTCAGCTCTCGTCATCTGTTAGCCAAATGTAGCGCTTCATGCCGCGTGCCACAAGGCACCAACATCAACAGCGGACGAACCTAATTCCCCAAAATAAAATGGCTTAATTAAAACTCATTTCTTATGTCAAAACATTAAATGAAGTCATAATCATATGTCCTAGCATGATCCGGAGGAATCAATTCCACTTTAGGCAGCATTTGTAATGACATACTGCTGTGACTGCTCCAGCTCTGAATGAAAGGAAAGATTGAGTAAGGCCCACCTGTTAGGATTAACTGAGCCAAGGCAAGGAATTAGTTCTCCTTCTGTTCAACTCAGTTGATCAAGTTTTATTGCCAATGTGTGATAATGTGCTCAGGAGTCAAGGCTCAATAGAGGGAAAATTCCACAGCAAATATGAATTCTTGGAATCTACAGTTGAAGTCGAAAGTTTACATACACCTTAGCCAAATACATTTAAACTCAGTTTTTCCACAATTCCTGACATTTAATCCTAGTAAAAATTCCCTGTTTTAGGTCAGTTAGGATCACCACTTTATTTTAAGAATGTGAAATGTCAGAATAATAGTAGAGAGAATGATTTATTTCAGCTTTTATTTCTTTCATCACATTCCCAGTGAGTGAGAAGTTTACATACACTCAATTTGTATTTGGTAGGATTGCCTTTAAATTGTTTAACTTGGGTCAAACGTTTCGGGTAGCCTTCCACAAGGTTCCCACAATAAGTTGGGTGAATTTTGGCCCATTCCTCCTGACAGAGCTACTGTAACTGAATCAGGTTTGAAGGCCTCCTTGCTCGCACACACTTTTTCAGTTCTGCCCACACATTTTCTATAGGATTGAGGTCAGGGCTTTGTGATGGCCACTCCAATACCTTGAATAGCCATTTTGCCACAACTTTGGAAGTATGCTTGGGGTCATTGTCCATTTGGAAGACCCATTTGCGACCAAGCTTTAACTTCCTGACTGATGTATTGAGATGTTGCTTCAATATATCCACATAATTTTCCTTCCTCATATTGCCATCTATTTTGTGAAGTGCACCAGTCCCTCCTGCAGCAAAGCACCCCACAGCATGATGCTGCCACCCCCGTGCTTCACGGTTGGGATGGTGTTCTTCGGCTTGCAAGCTACCCCCTTTTACCTCCAAACATAAAAATTGTCATTATGGGCAAACAGTTATATTTTTGTTTCATCAGACCAGAGGACATTTCTCCAAAAAGTAAGATCTTTGTCCCCATGTGCAGTTGCAAACCGTAGTCTGGCTTTTTTATGGCGGTTTTGGAGAAGTGGCTTCTTCCTTGCTGAGCGGCTTTCAGGTTATGTCGATATAGGAGTCGTTTTACTGTGGATATAGATACTTTTGTACCTGTTTCCTCCAGCATCTTCACAAGGTCCTTTGCTGTTGTTCTGGGATTGATTTGCACTTTTCGCACCAAAGCACGTTCATCTCTAGGAGACGAACGCCTCTCCTTCCTGAGCAGTATGATGGCTGCGTGGTCCCATGGTGTTTATACTTGCATACTATTGTTTGTACAGATGAACGTGGTACCTTCAGGCGTTTGGAAATTACTCCCAAGGATGAACCAGACTTGTGGAGGTCTACAAAACTTTTTCTGAGGTCTTGGCTCATTTCTTTTGATTTTCCCTTGATGTCAAGCAAAGAGGCACTGAGTTTGAAGGTAGGCCTTGAAATACATCCACAGGTACTCCTCCAATTGACTCAAATGATGTAAATTAGCCTATCAGAAGCTTCTATAGCCATTACATCATTTTCTGGAATTTTCCACGCTGTTTAAAGGCACAGTGAACATAGTGTATGTAAACTTCTGTCCCACTGGAATTGTGATACAGTGAATTATAAGTGAAATAATCTGTCTGTAAACAATTGTTGGAAAAATTACTTGTGTCATGCACAAAGTAGATATCCTAACCGATTTGCCAAAACTATAGTTTGTTAACAAGAAATTTGTGGAGTGGTTGAACAACGAGTTTTAATGACTCCAACCTAAGTGTATGTAAACTTCCGACTTCAACTGTATACTAAAACATTCATTGAAGTAGGGAAGCTATATCATTCAGATATTGCATTGCTGTAGTATATTAAATGTAAACTAATGAAATGTGCAATGTGGAACCATTAGCACACGTCATATGCTCTATTGCCCCATATAAACTGGACATTTGTGTTATAATGCAGCATTGCACATTTTGAGCCCCTCTAACATGGACTGTGACATTTCATGTCTTGATGCCTGGTTTCCCCTCTCCCAAATTCTTGCATTTATTATCCATGGAGTTCTTCTTCTCACACAGTGAATTCTGTCTTTCTCCACTGCTGACATGCTCTTCCACTTCCATTGTTTCGGACTCCAGCTGCCTCCCTCCAGGTCAAGGGAGTTCCACCAATTGTTCCCAAATGTTCCCCAAACTTTTGTCACAGCTATTAGGTGAGATTGGGGTAAGTTGAGCCGTTTTTACATTCAGCATCACTCTGCCAAGGGAAGTATAGAATTCTGTCTAACAAAGATATCTACATATATTTCAGGATGTTGTGTATCCATGGAAATAACCAGAATTATTGTAAACATTACAGTATAAAAAAAAGTGGTCTCTTGGCACAACTTACCCTGGGTATGGGACAGTGTAAGTTATGCCACCTACAAATGTCTGTACTTAATGAAATATTACCACCCTTTTTAAAACCATGTCTATCTTTATTTCCCAAACACTTTTTGTCTTTCAATCATTTTAAGCATATTTTAACACAGGTTGAACACCTAACAAACACTTTGTACTTTTAACATAGGCCACTTACCCCAAGGCAAACATTTTGCTAGGTTTAGAACCTCATATTGAAGCTTATAGAGATATTTAAAGTATCTACTTTGGTTTAGATACAAGCATCATGAAACTTCTAGCATAATAAATGTATTTGACTTGGTGAAAATCCGTTTTTCGGACCTAACTTGCTTACCACTTTTCCATGTGGTTTCTTTCTTCACAGACTCCATGAATTGATTACCTCTTCATAATTATTTGGTCAAATGATACATTTTGTATATAGTTTCCTATAAACAAGGGTGGCTCAACTGATGCCTTTGGCTCAACTTACCACACTCTCCCCTACTGGCCAACTTTTTTGGGTTTTCACAATGTTATCACAATAATTATTCACTAAAGTGTGATTTGACATCAGATTTGAGATAGTGTCTAGCAAGTGCTCAAAAAACGTGACAACATATTTCAATAACTTGACGGTGGGGATTGTCTTATCTTTTATCGAAGGTTATATGATTTTATATGATGTGATCATATTAACAGAAATATGAATTGTGCATCTAAAAACTTAATTTTAATGGTAAATATAGTCATTTTGGACTGAACTTAAAATCAGACATTGGAGACATCTGCACAAAACCTGCTCGCATGGTTAGAAATCTCACCAACCATTACAGAAGCATGTACATCGGTTGATTCATTGAGTCCCTTTAAAAACCAATGCCTGGGCTTTCAGACCTGACCTGGGCCTGTACTGCACTTCACCCCAGAGGGTTATCTGTGTAATGTGTCTCATTCACCCATTGTCCCAGTGAATTTGTTGACACACAGTAAGTGGGTCACAGCTCTGAAGTAACCGGTCTATTCTCAGATTTTGCACCGCGGTTGACATGGCAACCATACTGGTTGATTAAACATGCACAGAGTAGTCGGGGGCGTGCAGAGCTCTGAAAACCTGCTCGCTCCAGGCAGGGGAAGGGGCCGAACGAACGGTATAGGGAAAGCGAGTGTCGAGACTCTTCCGACATTCGCAGACTAAAACATCCAACCATACCCCCCACTGCTTAGTGTAAGTCTCCAGGCTACAAGATCTATTGAACATTAAATGTGCAAATGTACCTTATGTACACCACAAGCCACTCTAACCACACTCATTTGCTTTCTCTCATTTAATCTCTTTCCTTCTCTCTCAAGCTCTCCTTCTGTCTCCCTCCCTCCCCTCTTCATTATCAAACTTTGCATCATCAATGTTTTCTGAGAGGTGACCATTGTATGATGGTAACCTCTACCATTTATATGAGTCATTGGTTGTTGAGGGTGTGTGCATGTGTGCATGTTTGTGTGCTCGTGTGTGTGTGTATCCCTTTTGCCTGTCGGACATGACGCTGACAGATGGGAAAGAGGTGGGAATGGGGAGGGGGCATGGGAGAGGGATGTCCTTTCTCTTTGTATTAGAGACATGCCTTCTGTTGATTGGACTGGAGAGACATGTTTGGGGTCATGGCCAAATTACAGGCTTCAATTTTTGAAGAGAGGCTTTTTGTGTGGGGTACAATTGACCCTTCTCTAAGCCCCCCCTTTGTTACTGTTGCAACCTCGGACAACATTTCCCTCTGAAGCCCAATTCCTCATTCAAACTACTAGAGAAAACCCCTCTTCAATGATCTCAAACTGTGGTTTTAATACACAGTGAAATTAAACATAGACTACCCCTTGCTAATCAGAAGACTCTCGGGTATGTTGTGGTGGACTGTTATTACAATTGCACTGTAAGCGTACAGTCAAAGCTATTAACCACCTTTGGAGCTAACTTGCTCCCAAACAGCAGATGACAGTTGTATTCATAATATAGCTAACTTAGCTAGCTAACATACAATTGGAGAAAAGTTATGATAATTAACTAGCTAGCTTTCTAGCATTAGAAACACTTTTAATGGTGGCCAATGAGACTGAGAGCTTGCTAGCTAGCTAACTAGCTAACCAGCAACCAAGCAATTTCAGATTTAAAAAAATACTCCAACAGGCCTTGCATTTCAGGAATCACAGTTGCAAGTACCTTTGGTGCACTGTTAAATTATTTAGCCTAGCCAATTTAAACAATTTATTATTTGATAAACTCTCAGTTTTTGCCATTGCCCTCATTGGCTTCAAACCGTTTAAAAGGTGAGCTTGATTGAGGAGTCGGACTCGACGCCAGTTGCTATCCAACAGAACGTTGCGATTGGTTGCCCAAAATTCTGGGGCAGGGCATAGCGAAGGGTCAATTGAAGGTGGAGCCTGTCTCTTGATTCAGCATTTATTTGTAGCTAAAAGCTTATCCACGTGTAGCCATGTTTTGATATACTGTAGTAAGTTAATTTTATATTTAATGGTGCCCTAATCATACAAATAAAGTTCAAGAGCAAAGTATGATCATAATTTAAAGGGATAGTGCAAGATTCTGGCAATTAAGCCGTTTTTCTACTTACCCAGAGTCAGATGAACTCTTGGATACCATTTTTTATGTTTCTGCGTGCAGTTTGAAGGAAGTTGAAGGTAGTTTTGCGAGCCAATGCTAACTAGCATTAGCGCAATGACTTGAAGTCTACCAGAATCTCACACTATCCCTTTTCAAAAGTGACAGCCCCTAAAAAGCTACTTTGTGGCATCGATATGAGTCAGAAACATTTATTCTAGTGTCACAACGTACTACAAAGTGTAAATAGGATAATTTTTGTCATAAAGTCAGTCTCTTCCAAAAGATTTGCGAGATGATATTAATAAAAGATATATGTCACGGAATGAAGGGTATCGTAACAGTTTTCCTTGGGTTGGGTTCATTTTAATCCTGCCCACATGCCCACAGCTGGCAACACCTAAGTATTTATCAATTCGGAGCAGCCCGAGCATAATGCCCATGGTCAATTTGGTTTAACATTCGATATCCTTATGTGGCTAGTTAGGGAATATCAGTAAATTACACAATATTTCAAAAGGTCAATAGCTCCAAATTACAATTATTAAAAATTCTCAAACCAACTATAAATTGTAGAAAGCATTTAATGAGACAACTAAAAGATGTGCAACATGAAAATATTGTCCCATTTACATTGTGTAATTTATTGACGGTCCCTAACTATAGTTATTGTATTTGTTTTGTTGACGAAGCAGAGGTGGGGAGCGTTGCACATCAAGGTAAAATAAATTGCAGTAGGGGAGAGTGGGGTTAGTTGAGCCATTTTTTACATTCAGCATCACTCCGTTAAGGGTAATATTGTATTATTTCTAACAAAGATATCTAAATATATTTCAGGATGTTGTATATCTCTGAAAATCAATAAGAATTCATGTAAACATTACAGTTTTGAAAACATAGCTGCACAATTTGCTCCGTGGGACTGGACAAGTTAAGCCGCCTACACATTTCTATACTGAATGAAATATTACCACTACCTTTTTAAAACCAAGTCCATCTTTATTTCCCAACCACAATTCAATACAATCACGATCACTTTTTTGTCTTTTATTAGTTAAAGGGGAACTGCACCCGCTGATTTGGCCTCGTTTTTGGATTGCTCCTCAAGAAATGCTGCCGGTCATGACAAAAGCCAAACGCGATTTGGCTTGGGGGTGTGGTTTGATGTGGGTGTTTCTTGGGTGTGTCCTTGCCACCACCAAGACACACCCATCTGTCAGAACCTTGCCTGCAGAACAAACAAACCTCCTGCAGGTTGAGTTCAATAACTACTGGCAGGTGTATGGTGAGATGCCAGAGGAAAGCTTTGAATAGGTCAGTAGCCTACAGTGTAATATGAGAAGAATGCAATTGCTGAATTTATGTAGATATTCTAAACTAAGTGTTTTGATAACTTTCAAATGTAGTAACAGGTCCATGTAGAATAAACAACCCGTACATAATACCATAGAAGCAGTGTTCCGCTAATATAACAATGTGTACATTTCATCTTCCATTGTCATTCCCAGCCAGAAACAGATACTGTGCCTATTGGCATTTTGTCTAGTGGTAATGGGGCTACCTTGGAAACATGTCAGAGTGGTCATACCTTCCTGTGTGGTGTCCCATATACAACAGGAGTTCCCTGATCCTGGTACAGAATACACAGGGTTTCTCCCTCCCCATATTGACTGATACCATTCAATAATCAAAAATAAATAAATAAAAGTTGTGTCTAGTAAAATGTTGGTGAGCAGGCTAGAGATGAAGCTGGGGGTGAGGTCTTTGTCAGAGCAGCGTAGATCAGCTTCTGGCCCCTCATCAAAGATACTGGTCTGTCACACACACATAAACACACACACACACACACACACCAGAGCACTGATTACATTATCAATGGTGGTTATGATTAGCATGGTGTAACCAACCTGATCGCTGCATTCACCTTTCTATTTCACTTCAGATATCATAAAATGTGAAGTGAAATAGAATGGGCTGGTTCCGATCAGGCTGGTTCCACCAGGCTAGGTTATGGCCTGGACATTATATGCATCTAAGAAGTAGAAAATAAGCAACAAATAATGTAAGTTTACATACATTTTGTTTCACAATTGGGTTATCAAATGTATAAAAGTAATGAAGTGGGTTACCTTCTGTATTTGTACAAATAATGAGCCTGTGAAAGCTGTTACCGTTGACAGGTGAAGGTTGCTGGCCGGATATTTTCCAACATGTGGCTGACTGTTCCATTCATAGGAATGCTCACAATGAGGGCATGTCTGCATGATGCTGATGAGGGCCCCCTTGCTGATCTTCTCTATGCTGCATGTTCAGCTGCAAACTGGACATCTCTCGATCAACTGCAGCAGGCTATCTTATGAGGTGGTGTTGACTTGGAGGGCCTGTGACAGGATGATATAATAGGCACCCAAGTGGTCAATTGCATTTTGTTCTACGGAAAGGACAAAGCTTTTTGCTAATGCACTTCACTACCAAAATGACTCCACTAGTTTTATCTGCTTGGCTGGGGAATTAGCCTACTATTTTATCAAGCCGGATATTTTTGAATACATCGTTGTTGATGAAGCTGTCTGTGTCATAAGGGCAATAACTCGGGTCACTATCAGAGACCTCATGATGGCGTGTCCTTTTCATAGGAGTCGAGGGAGACTGGCAACAATGGAGGAAGTGTCACAAGGGTATTTGTGTTGCATGACACACTTTTATTCTGAGGTGTTGCCTGACAATTTGTGAAAATAACAAGTGAACAGTGAATTAAATTATTTTTGGAGGTTGCTAAACAATTGCAATCACATTGCAGGACTTGTTATGATACCCACCTTTGCTCCTTCTGGTAGGTCCCAGCATCCGTTCATGACCAGGGGATCAGTCTGGCACCCAACTGTGCACTTTGTCTAAAATAAAAACAGGGTCAACGATTGTCATCACCCCTCAATTATAAACATAGCTCAAGAAATATTGTAATCTCGTTTGGAAGCCAATTCTATGCTTTAGAGATGTATACTGACTGGCTCCAGATTGGATTATATTCAGGCCAGTGACGACGTTACAGTATGCAACCAACTGTGACATGTTTTGCTATGGCCCTGGGTTGGTTTGAGCTTGTTGCTGCTAGTTAGTACACTGTTGTAGACAGACATGAGTTAGCTAGTACCACCATAGCTGCATCCAATATGTATTTGTGCCTAGACATGGGTTGCACCTCGGAGGCTAGTGACTGTTTAGTCTCAATTACACTAACTTACAGTGGCATGGAAATATGATGACATTGCTAAAGTAGGCAAATAATTAGTAGGACATACCTTTGCAATATGATGTTGTCAAATTGACTTTAAATGTCAATAATGCCATTACTGTTACTGGCAGAGTTCGTAAAAAATACACTATATATACAAAAGTATGTGGACATCCCTTGGAATTAGTGGATTCGGCTATTTCAGCTACACCCGTTGCTGACAGGTGTATAAAATCGAGCACACAGCTATGCAATCTCCATAGACAAGCATTGACAGTAGAATGTCCTTACTGAAGAGCTCAGTGACTTTCAACGTGGCACCGTCATAGGATGCCACATTTCCAACAAGTCAGTTCGTCAAATTTCTGCTCTGCTAGAGCTGCCCCGTTCAACTGTAAGTGCTGTTATTGTGAAGTGGAAACATCTAGGAGCAACAACGGCTCAGCCGCGAAGTGATAGGCCACACAAGCTCACAGAATGGGACCGCCGAGTGCTGAAGCGCGTAGCGCATAGCGCGTAAAGATCGTCTGTCCTCGGCAGTGGTGTAAAGTACTTAAGTAAAAATATTTTTAAGTACTACTTAAGTTGTTTTTGTTGGGTATCTGTACTTAACTATTTACATTTTTCACAACTTTTACTTCACTACATTCCTAAAGAAAATTATGTACTTTTTACTCCATACAGTTTCCCTGACACCCAAAAGTATGTTACATTTTGAATGCTTAGCATGACAGGAAAATGGTCCAATTCACACACTTATCAAGAGAACATCCCTCATCCCTACTGCCTCTGATCTGACAGACTTACTAAACACACATGCTTATTTTGTAAATGGTGTTGGAGTGTGCCCCTGGTATCCATAAATAAATAAATAAATAAATAAACATATAACATATGCTTAATATACGGAATTTGAAATTATTTATACTTTTACTTTTGATACTTAAGTATATTTTAGGATTACATTTACTTTTGATAGTTAAGTATATTTAAAACCAAATACTTTTAGACTTTTACTCAAGTAGAATTTTACTGGGTGACTTTCACTTTTACTTGAATCATTTTCTATTAAAGTATCTTTACTTTCACTCAAGTATGACAATTGGGTACTTTTTACACCACTGGTCCTCGGTAGCAACACTCACTACCGAGTTCCAAACTGCCTCTGGAAGCAACGTCAGCACAATAACTGTTCGGCGGGAGCTTCATAAAATGGGTTTCCATGGCCACACACAAGCCTAAGATCACCATGCACAATGGCTCGCCGCCATTGGACTCTGGAGCAGTGGAAACCCGTTCTCTGGTGAGATGATTCACGCTTCACCATCTGGCAGTCTAACGGATGAATCTGGGTTTGGCGGATGCCAGGAGAATGCTACCTGCCCGAATGCATAGTGCCAACTGTAAAGTTTGGTGGAGGAGGAATAATGGTCTAGGGCTGGTTTTCATGGTTCGGGCTAGGCCCCTTAGTTCCAGTGAAGGGAAATCTTACTCTTAACGCTACAGACATTCTAGACGATTCTGTGCTTCCAACTTTGTGGCAACAGTTTGGGGAAGGCCCTTTCCTGTTTTAGCATGACAATGCCCCAGTGCACAAAGCGAGGTCCATACAGAAATGGCTTGTTGAGATCGGTGTGGAAGAACTTGACTGGCCTGCACAGAGCCCTGACCTCAAACCTATCGAACACCTTTGGAATGAATTGGAACGCCAACTGCGAGCCAGGCCTAATCGCCCAACATCAGTACCCGACCTCATTAATGCTCACTAAGCAAGTCCCCGCAGCAATGTTCCAACATCTAGTGGAAAGCCTTCCCTGAAGAGCAGAGATTGGTATAGCAGCAAAGGGCGGACCAACTCCATATTAATGCCAATGATTTTGGAATGAGATGTTCGACGAGTAGGTGTCCACATACTTTTGGTCATGTAGTGTACCTAGCAATGTTAATGTTAGGTAGCTAAAATACGGTGCTCCCCTCAATCTTAGCTGGCTAGAGTTTTACTGTATCTAAAGTAAATCAGGTGACATCACAATCATGAAAAGGTTTTCCTACAAATGATTTGCCACCTGTTTAAATATTGTTGTGTTTCCAAGCCAAATCCAAGATGTATTGAGGTAGGCTAACGTTAGCCAATTAGCTAGATAGGTAGCTAGCTAGCTAGTTGGCAGCTAGCTAATGTCAGCTATGCTAGCGATGATGGTTATAGCTACTGATTATCAAAATATACATAACCAAATACATAACCAGCAGTCTATGGTCTAGCTACTGGTATACTCACCACCACTGTGGACCAACAAACTCCAACCACCTATTCCGCATTATGACAGGGTCCTTCGGCAGGGCATGCAAACCATAGTTGTTGGCTGTGCATCCCGCTGGAAGCATGCATTGCATGTTCACTCCTTATAGGGCTTTTCAGTCTCAAACGGCAGTGGTCCTTTGTACGCGTTGGTTAGGGGTGATGCAACAACAAATCCCCATTCAGTTAAGGGAAGAAAAGTGGGCGTGGGTGCGATTTGCATGCGGAGCTTGGCAAAAAGGGGCATGATTTGTTGACATAATTGTAATTCAAACCCAACCTTCATTTACTCGTTGTGACGCACTGAGGTTCCAAACTTTGTTTTAGACGAGACTGACTTTATGACCAAAATGATCCTATTTACACTTTGTAGTCAATTTTGACACTAGAATAAATGTTTTTGACTCATATCGATGCCACATAGGCCGTTTTCAAAGGGATTAGTTGTTTTTTATTATCTTTTAACACACCTAACAAACACTTTGTACTTTTTTAAAAACACTTTTAACATAGACCAGGCCTGTTGTTACCTTATATCCCAGCGGCGCCTTGCATTATGCCTGGGAAGAAAATTTCAATTAGCTCAACCATTGTCTCAACTTACCCAAGGCAAACATTTTGACTATATTAGCCAACACAAGGATGCACTTTCATGCTAGGTTTAGAGCCTCATATTGAAGCTTATTGAGACCCCAACTGATGTATAGAACAATCGTAAAAGTATCTACTTTGGTTTTGATACAAGCATCATGAAACCTTTATCACAATAAATTAATTTGACCTGGTGAAAATCTGTTTTTTTTACCTAACTTTTTCCATGTGGTTTCTTCCTTCACAGACTCCATGAAATGATGACCTCTTCCTAAATATTAGGTCAAATGATACATTTTGTTTATGGTTTCCTAGAAACCCTTTTGGTTTTATTTACCCCACTCTCCCCTACATATGTTGCTGTTCTATCCACATGCAATGATGTCAGAGCTACAAAACAAGTTTTTGTTGTTTGCAGTAACTTCTTTGTTGTTGTAATTAAGGATTCCAGCTGTAATACTTGTATGAATATGAGATAAATAGGCTATAAAGGACAATATATGTCATTGTTGACCATTGGCCAATCTGTAAAAACAACAGTTAATTTCACTTGTCTCCAGGCAAAACTGTAGCTGTTCTCAGTTCGTGCTACTCCTTGTCTTGTCTGTGCCACTAGAGATCCTGGTTCGAATCCAGGCTCTGTCATAGCCGGCCGCGACCGGGAGACCCATGGGGCGCTGCACAATTGGTCCAGGGTAGGGGAGGGAATGGCCGGCAGGGATGTAGCTCAGTTGGTAGAGCATGGCGTTTGGCATGGCAGTCAATTCATACTAGTTGTCATTTTCACTAGCCTAGCGTCAACACACACAGATTGAGCCAGGAATCTCAATATCAATGTCGTTCTGTGAAATTAGAGTGTGATGATGGGAGGAGTTGCTGTTGTTTTCCAGTGGAGAATTGTTGAGATTGAAAACTTGTTAGAAGACAAAAGTGCCAGTGAAATCTGTGTTAATGCCAATATATGGTATCTCCTTCTCCTATAAATATTGAATGAGTAATGCAAATATGGCCATAATATATTTTGGTCATACATACAGTCGTTGAAATTATTTGTACAACATATTGATTACATACTGTATATTATCGGCCTATTGGTCTAATGCTAATTTGCTCCCAAACCTTGTCATTATATGATACCATCAATTGCCTTTATACTGAAAAAAACATACCGTAACCTCATTTACCTGCCAATCATGAATGCCCCATCCCTCGAGACAGAGTTTGGTGTGATCGTGTAGCTCAGTTGGTAGAGCATGGCGCTTGCAATGCCAGGGTTGTGGGTTCGTTTCCCACGGGGGGCCAGTATGAAAAATTCATGCATTCACTAACTGTAAGTCACTCTGGATAAGAGCATCTGCTAAATGACTAAAATGTTAATGTGAAAATGATCAACCCATGGCAGTTGCCATAGCAACACAATCCCATATAGCTTTAGTCTTCATAGTCAGGTCCCAGGGATATTATAACAGTATTTGTCGTGGCTAGTGATCCATAAATCACACCACCGCCTACTAACTCTGCCCAGTGGCAGACATATACATCAACACTAACGTGAATGCCTGCAACGTTTCTGCAATGGAAGTGTGGAAGCCAAGCTATGCCAAAAAATGTATAAGTTATGAAAAGAAGACTAACATTCTTATATACACAACCGGTCAAAAGTTTGGACACACCTACTCATTCAAGGGTTTTTCTTAATTTTTACAATTTTTTACATTGTAGAATAATAGTGACGACATCAAAACTATGAAATAACATATATAGAATCATATAGTAACCAAAAAAGTGTTAAACAAATCAAAATATATTTTATAATTGAGATTCTTCAAATAGCCACCCTTTGCCTTGATGACAGCTTTGCACACTCTTGGCATTCTCTCAACCAGTTTCATGAGGTAGTCACCTGGAATGCATTGCAATTAACAGGTGTGCCTTCTTAAAAGTTAATGTGTGGAATTTATTTCCTTCTTAATGCATTTGAGCCAATCAGTTGTGTTGTGACAAGGTAGGGGGGTATACAGAAGATAGCCCTATTTAGTAAAAGACCAAGTCCATATTATGGCAAGAACAGCTCAAATAAGCAAAGAGAAACGACAGTCCATCATTACTTTAAGACATGAAGGTCAGTCAATACGGAACATTTCAAGAACTTTGAACGTTTCTTCAAGTGTAGTCGCAAAAACCATAATGCGCTATGATGAAACTGGCTCTCATGAGGACCACCACAGGAATGGAAGACCCAGAGTTACCTCTGCTGCAGAGGATAAGTTCATTAGAGTTACCAGCCTCAGAAATTGCAGCCCAAATAAATGATTCACAGAGTTTAAGTAACAGACACATCTCAATATCAACTGTACAGAAGAGACTATGTGATCAGGCCTTCATGGTCGAATTGCTGCAAAGAAAGCACTACTAAAGGACACCAATAATAAGAAGAGACTTGCTTGGGCCAAGAAACACGAGCAATGGACATTAGACTTGTAGAAATGTGTCCTTTGTTCTTGAGTCCAAATTTGAGATTTTTGGTTCCCCATCCGCCGTGTCTTTGTGAGACGCGGTGTGGGTGAACGGATGATCTCCGCATGTGTATTTCCCACCATAAAGCATGGAGGAAGATGTGTTATGGTGTGGGGGTGCTTTGCTGGTGACACTGTCTGTGATTTATTTAGAATTCAAGGCACACTTAACCAGCATGGCTACCACAGCATTCTACAGAGATACGGCATCCCATCTGGTTTGGGCTTAGTGGGACTATCATTTGTTTTTCAATAGGACAATGACCCAACACACCTCCAAGCTATGAAAGGGCTATTTTACCAAGAAGGAGAGTGATGGAGTGCTGCATCAGATGGCCTGGCCTCCGCAATCCCCCGACCTCAACCAAATTGAGATGGTTTGGGATGAGTCTGACCACAGAGTGAAGGAAAAGCAGCCAACAAGTGCTCAGCATATGTGGGAACTCCTTCAAGACTGTTGGCAAAGTATTCCAGGTGAAGCTGGTTGAGAGAATGCCAAGAGTGTGCAAAGCTGTCATCAAGGCAAAGGGTGGCTATTTGAAGAATGTCAAGTATAAAATATATTTTGATTTGTTTAACACTTTTTTGGTTACTATATGATTCCATATGTGTTATTTCATAGTTTTGATGTCTTCACTATTATTCTACAATGTAGAAAATAGTAAAATAAAGAAAAACCCTTGAATGAGTAGGTGTTCTAAAACTTTTGACCGCTAGTGTATATATTTATTTCACCTTAGGTTCCTATTTTAAATCTGTGTAGTTTACATGTGTTTTAACATACTAATGGTTTGTAATAATAAATAGACACAACTTAGTGTAAAGCATTACAAAGACCCTTTTAAAATACACCTCAAATAAATGTGTCCTCCAATTATGGGTGACATATCTGAATAATGTATAAGCCTAATAAAACAATTTTAACGAACATGACATGACTCATTAACATCAATGGGCAATTAAGTCACATGCCCTCAATACAATAGAGAGCTCTCTTGTCACAGCTAGGCACACTTGACACTCTCTTATTGTCACCCATTCCCACTTAAAGCGAAGAGAGCCGCTAAATAGAGATGTCATAGCTGGGAAACGAGGTGAATCCGCTATGACGACACAACGATACAGGCTGGCATTGGATTACAACTGCGAGGATGCAGATAGGCTAGCCTAGGATGAGGATCAGTCTGAGACTCTCAGCCCTCCCCAACCTAGCAGGCTGTGGCGGAGGTAGCTAGCTAGACTACTTGGTATTCTATTCACAGTCTGTATAGAAACAGAAGCAGAGTGTGGAGGAGGGAGGAAGAAGAGGGTTATTGCTTTCGCATCGCAGCGCGAGGGAAGATCAACACGGCAACTGGCTGCGATGATGGAGATGTTCTTGATTGGTATCTCTGAGAATTACAATAAAAATGGACTCGGCATCGTTCATATACTTTTTCTTTTTGAATGGGAAACGTGAGCGGGGATTGAATAAGGATGAACGGGGAATAATTCATCAAGTTATGTAGATGCACTGGAGGAAATTCTCCAGTTGTATGAGCGTGAAATTACATTTGTGCATTTCATTAGTACTGTTCACTGATTTGGGGAGCATATTTCAGAGTGTACTGGGAGGAGAGGAAATACTATTTGACTCAATATCAGCTTATATCTGACCATGAAAGAGTGAGGTTCCCTAATAAAATTGGAATGGGACAAACCTGATGCATATTGCTTTAGCCTGAAACAAAGCTATGCATGTATAAAATGTATTTGTAGAGTATGTTGGCATAGCTGCCATTACTCATAAGATTAACTCACTGTCCAGATACATACACAAACACTAGCATACAGGAACATTCCATGGGTGTGTGATGCTTTCCTGATATGGACACAACATTTATTAGAAACACAACAATCCAGTCAAATACATCCATACATTTCATCCACAGACACAAAGACACTGAGGCACGGAACCCTATTAACTATTCACCCTGATCCCCTGGGATGTGTGACCAGACAGAGTGGACGCCCTGGATGCCTAGAGGTCAGACTTCACCTAGGGCTCAGGCTGAAAGGGTCAACTGCACCAGGGCTTTGCTGGGTTCAATAGGGGTTCAGCTGGGTTTACCTTATTCCTCATACTAAGCTGTATATCAATCTCTGGACCTAGAATCACAACCTAGAACACCTCTGACTGCATTTTACCATCAGTGTGTACAGGATGACCACTGTGTATAAAGATACCATACTGTACCACATTGTTCTTAGGTGAAGGATATTTTGTGTCGAAACCCCATGAAGTGTGCCACCCAGTTACATAATATCAATGTTTAGAAACAGTTACCATATTGATTATGGTAACTACTATTATGGTTACCAACTTCTATATGCAAATCAAACCACAACAACCTTTTAGTGGTTGTTGTGGTCATATAAAAGCCTTGTACTGACCACAGCTTAGTCTGATTGATTCATCTCAAGATTTTGTCCAGCACTCTCAACCAGTACTCTCAATCATGTTTTTCTCCAACCCTCTGTTGTCCCAAGGCTGTGATTTACTGTATATAGTGAACATTCCCTTTTGTCTTTCATGAGTGATGTCTGACCTTCTCTGTCTCTCTTCTCTGTGCATGCTCAGGATGCCTGGAGTGCTGCATCAAATGCCTGGGCGGCATCCCCTACCCGTCGCTCATCGCTACCATCCTGCTGTACGCTGGGGTGGCACTGTTCTGCGGCTGCGGGCACGAGGCCCTCTCTGGGACCGTCACCATCCTGCAGAACTACTTTGAGGTTGTCAGAGGACCCGTGGATTCCTTGGACGTGTTCACCATGTGAGCAGGCTACATACCTAGGGGCTACACTGGAAACATTTGAGATATACTGTTGTATACCAACTGAAAGTTAACCCTATACCAAGTAGCTGCTATGTACTTTGAGGAACCTGACATTGAGGAACCTAAATGTACAGTAATTGCAGATGGGGTAGAAAAGACAAACATTGTAATCTGGTAAAACAACACCTCTCGGTTTAAAATGATTTTCAAACAAGTCTACAGTAAACATGTCCCCCACGAATGATGTAGGCCTCCTTCTGGTTCCAATTAGTGACAAATATTCCAACGTACAGTACCAGTCAAAAGTTTGGACACACCTACACATTCAAGGGTTTTTCTTTATTTTTTACTATTTTCTACATTGTAGAATAATAGTGAATACATCAAAACTTTGAAATGACACATATTTAATCATGTAGTAACCAAAAAAGTGTTAAACAAATCAAAATATATACTGGATATTTGAGATTCTTCAAATAGCCACCCTTTGCCTTGATGACAGCTTTGCACACGCTTGGCATTCTCTCAACCAGCTTCACCTGGAATGATTTTCCAACAGTCTTGAAGGAGTTCCCACATATGCTGAGCACTTGCTGGCTGCTTTTCCTTCAGTCTGCGGTCCGACTCATCCCAAACCATCTCAATTGGGTTGAGGTTGGGGGATTGTGGAGACCAGGTCATCTGATGCAGCACTCCATCACTCTCCTTCTTGGTAAAATAGCCCTTACATAGCCTGGAGGTGTCTTGGGTCATTGTCCTGTTGAAAAACAAATGATAGTCCCACTAAGCCCAAACCAGACGGGATGGCGTATCGCTGCAGAATGCTGTGGTAGCCATGCTGGTTAAGTGTGCCTTGAATTCTTAATAAATCACAGACAGTTTCACCAGCAAAGCACCCCCACACCATAACACCTCCTCCTCCATGCTTTACGGTGGGAAATACACATGCGGAGCTCATCCGTTCACCCACACCGCTTCTCACAACCAAAAACCTCCAATTTGGACTCAAGAACAAAGGACACATTTCCACCGGTCTAATGTCCATTGCTCGTGTTTCTTGGCCCAAGCAAGTCTCTTCTTATTATTAGTGTCCTTTAGTAGTGGTTTCTTTGCAGCAATTCGACCATGAAGGCTTGATTCACACAGTCTCTTCTGAACAGTTGATGTTGAGATGTGTCTGTTACTTGAACTCTGTGAAGCATTTATTTTGGCTGCAATTTCTGTGGCTGGTAACTCTAATGAACTTATCCTCTGCAGCAGAGGTAACTCTGGTTCTTCCATTCCTGTGGCGGTCCTCATGAGAGCCAGTTTCATCATAGCGCTTGATGGTTTTTGCGACAGCACTTGAAGAAACTTTCAAAGTTCTTGAAATGTTCCATATTGACTGACCTTCATGTCTTAAGGTAATTATGGACTGTCGTTTCTCTTTGCTTATTTGAGCTGTTCTTGCCATAATATGGACTTGGTCTTTTACCAAATAGGGCTATCCTCTGTATATCTTGTCACAACACAACCAATTGGCTCAAATGCATTAAGAATGCATTAAGAAGGAAAGGAATTCCACAAATTAACTTTTACGAAGGCACACCTGTTAATTGCAATGCATTCCAGGTGACTACCTCATGAAGCTGGTTGAGAGAATGCCAAGAGTGTGCAAAGCTGTCATCAAGGCAAAGGGTGGCTATTTGAAGAATCTCAAATATAAAATATATTTTGATTTGTTTAACACTTTTTTAGTTACTGATTAGTTCAGATATTCTTTGAAGAGGTAGGGTTTCAGATGTTTGGGCAAGGGGTACCAGGACAGAGAAGAACTTTGACTGGGCTGAGCGGAAGCTTCCCTCCCGTAGAGGTGGGAGGGCCAAGAGACCAGAGGTGGCAGAATGAAGTACACGGGTTGGGGTGTAGGGTTTGAGCATAGCCTGAAGTTAGGGAGGGGCAGTTCCTCTTGCTGCTCAGTAGGCATGTACCATGGTCTTGTAGTGGATGCGAGCTTCGACTTGTGCGAAGGAGCGGGGTGACATGGGAGAACTTGGGAAGGTTGAACACTAAGCGAGCTGCAGTGTTCTGGATAAGTTGGGTTTGATGGCACAAGCGGGGAGCCCAGCCAACATCGAGTTGCAGTAGTCCAGATGGGAGATGGCAACGGCCTTGAATTAGGACCTGCACCACTTTCTGTGTGAGGTAGGGTCAAACTCTACGGATGTTGTAGGGAATGAACCTGCAGCAGCGACTCACTGCTTTGATGTTTGCAGAGTACGACAGAGTGTTGTCCAGGGTCATGCCAAGGTTATTTGCACTCTGGGAGGGAGACACCATGGAGTTGTCAACCATGATGGAGAGGTCTTGGAGTGGGTAGGTCTTTCCCGGGAGAAAGACCAGCTCTGTCTTGTCGAGGTTGAGGTGGTGGGCCGACATCTAAGCTGAGATATCTGTCAAGCACGCAGTGATGCGTTTTGCCACCTTAGTGTCAGAAGGGGGGAAGGACAAAAGTTGTTGAGTGTCATCCCCATAGCAATGATAGGAGAGACAATGTGAGAATATGATTTTGTGTATAGAAAGAAGAGGAGAGGACCTAGAACTGAGCCCTGGGGGACACCAGTAGTGAGAGTATGTGGTGCAGACACAGATCCTCTCCATGTCACCTGGTAGGAGCGGCCTGCCAGGTAGAATGCAATCCAAGAGTGTGCGGAGCCTGAGACGCCCAGCCCTGAGAGGGTGTAGAGGAGGATCTGAAGGTTCATGGTGTCAAACGCATCGGATAGATCTAGGAGGATGAGAACAGAGGAGAGAGAGTCAGCTTTGGCAATGCGGAGAGCCTCCGTGACACAGAGGAAAGCAGTCTCGGTTGAGTGACCCGTCTTGAAGCCTGACTGGTTAGGGTCAAGAAGATCGTTCTGAAACGGATAGCGAGAGAGTTGGTCAGAGACAGCACACTCAAGTGTTTTGGAAAGAAAAGAAAATGTTTGATGTCAGAGGGGTCGAGTGTTGGTTTCTTGAGGAGGGAAGCGACTCGGGTCATTTTGAAGTCAGAGGGGACGCAGCCAGTGGTCAGGGATGAGTGGATGAGGGAAGTGAGGAATGGGAGAAGGTCTCTAGAGATGGTTTGGAGAAGGGAGGAGGGGATGGGGTCAAGCGGGCAGGTTGTCGGGCGACCAGACCTCACTGTTAATTTGGAGGAATGAAATATAAGTTATGTTTTGTACACTACCTGTGCGTGTGCAAAATAAGTACCAAAATTATATAGGTTGTTATGGGAAACTTGTTTCTCATGAGGAGATGCATATGTCCAAAATTACATGACTGTAGCTCAAGTGGGGCAGGAGATATGCTTGTTCAAATTTGGTGGCGGACAAAAAGTCTAATTAGCAGAAAAACGAATGGGCGGAGCTTATAGGTCCTTATGAGGCTGCATATGTGAACCAATTTTCATGACAATAGCAAAGTTTGATATTTCAGTTGATTACTATAGCACCCTCTCTTGGGCAAATCAGTGTAATTTTGGAATTTCAGTTGAGTACTATAGCACCCCTCTTGTTCCAATCAGTGTAATTTTGTAAATGATGAATCTCCATGGCAAGATGCATCATTCAACCACGTTTCATCAAAATCAGGCCAGTGCTGTCTGAGATATCTCGTGTGACGAACGTACGACCGTGCTAATGTACTAACGGACGGAGACAGATCCACGGTTCCCTCCCCGATTTCATTGTGGGGGACAATAAGTCACTTATACAAGTGATTACTATATAAATACACTATCCAATGTAAGTACATGCTATCTATACAACTTCATGATAAGTTTGACTAAGCAGAAGTTACAGAGATTGTATAAACAACAATGAAACGACAATGAAACAACAATGCAATAACTGTACATTAAAGTTGTTTTCACACACATTTCCCTTTTTCCCTCTAGGATTGACATAATCAAGTATGTGATCTATGGCATTGCCTCAGCGTTCTTTGTCTACGGTATTCTGTTGATGGTGGAGGGCTTCTTTACCAGCGGAGCCATCAAGGACCTGTATGGAGACTTCAAGATCACCACCTGTGGACGTTGCGTCAGTGCTTGGGTAAGGGATAATTGATCACTGAATGATGAGGTTTACTGACATTCAAGAGTATCTCGTAATGTTTTCTATGAATGACCTGTATGCAATGCAGTGGCCCTTAGGGGCAAAGTAGCTTTTAAAATTGTAATGCCATATATCACAATATTGTAGATAAAATGTGTGCGTAATTTAGAGCTTAATGGCCGTAATGTCTCCCAAACCTCTCCCCATGTAGCCCCATCCATTCCACTTTCTATTCCAGTACTGGCACACCTGTTTCCAGTGGCCAATCATCAAGTCCATGATGAATTGAATTAGGTGTGCTAGTACTGGAATAGATCAAATAAGTGGAATGGGGGGTACTTGAGGAGAGGTTTGGGAAACACTTATATAGACTCGGTCTCAATTAATCCTGATGGGAAATTGGTGGGATGTCAATGTTATTCCTAAATCATTGTTTGGAGCACGGTATAACAATTGCAACCTGAAATCTAATGAGTCTCCTCTATCTGTCTTAGTTTATCATGCTGACGTACATCTTCATGCTGGCTTGGCTCGGGGTAACAGCGTTCACCTCCCTCCCCGTCTTCATGTACTTCAACATCTGGACCATTTGCCAAAACACCACTATCCTGGAGGGTGCCACTCTGTGCTTGGACCCGCGCCAATATGGTAAGGAATCAGGATATAGCTTGGTCTGATGCTTCTCTCTGGGCTTTTTCCAACATACAGTATTGTCCATGGGGGGTGGGCTACTGATGGACAGATTTACTAAGTGTTGTTACTGTTGCACGGAAATGGGTTGAAAAGGTGAAATACAGCTTTGGGAAGGCATGACGTGTAAAGGACAGCTTCATGGTTTAGTTTGATTTCGGTGTTGTATTTGACAGTGGAAATAACAGGTGCAAATGTCTTGTTCTCCCCTCATTTCAGGTATTGTGCCAATTGGGGAGGGGAAAACTGTATGCGCTGGTTCTGAGAAGTTTTACAAAATGTGTGAATCAAATGAGGTATGTCAAATAAAACACTTGACAAACATTGACATAACATGTGAGTACAGTATATGTTTGTTTATGTAATATGTGATTCCTGCTTCCAAAGTAATAAAACATCTGAAATAATATTGAAATATGGATGTGTGAAAGCTTATACATAATTACCATGTATTTAAAAACATTCCCATTCATATGAAGGCTTTTGCTTCTCATGTAATTAATTTGATCACAAAGTAAAAGGCGAGTAACATGGGGATGCCTGACTAACATGTCCTCTACTTTGTCTTTAACACAGCTGGACATGACATTCCACCTGTTCATTTGTGCCCTGGCTGGTGCTGGAGCAGCTGTCATTGCTATGGTGAGACACAAAAACCAATGACTTTTCTATCTCTGTTGATATATGTGACATTACAGCTTTGATTCATATCCATTTGAAGACAATATCACATCTAATGGACCATGTAATCTGTATGTGAACCTCTGAAATCTGTACAAGCCGCTGTATAGATTATATCTCATGTTTCTCATGAGAAAATATGAATCAGACATGTCCGATTTATTGAACTAGTCTATAGGCTAACAAATGGAAATACAAGGTTTTCATTTGACATGGCCATTTTATAAATGACAATAATAGGTCAAATACAAGCAGTAACGGGGTTGATTTCTATAGCTAAAAATCTATGTTTTGCTATATGCCTGTGAGAATGGCTAGGGAGGCTGTATTTGGCGCAGTGGAGGGACAAGGTTTTTCTCTCTCTCAGAGAAGCAAGGCATGTCACATCGTTGTCATGGAAACTGGGAGAAGAAAGGCCCAGAGCTTGGTGAAAACATCACTCAGTAATTTGTGAGGAGCCATTTTCTAAGAAAGGGAATGTGGTCGTTAGTCAAGGATGATGGTGCAAAGTGCGGCCCGACATTTAACAAAACAAATTGCTGGGAAAATTAAACAGTGGTACACAAACCCGTCAATAAAGCTGATTAGCTGATTATTTAATTGATTAATAAAACAAAATCTCCCGAGTGGCGCAGTGGTGTAAGGCACTGCATCGCAGTGCTAGCTGTGCCACTAGAGATCCTGGTTCGAATCCAGACTCTGTCGTAGCCGGCCGTGACCGGGAGACCCATGGGGCGGCACACAATTAGCCAGCGTCGTCCAGGGTAGGCGAGGAAATGGCCAGCAGGGACGTAGCTCAGTTGGTAGAGCATGGCGTTTGCAACACCAGGGTTGTGGGTTCGATTCCCACGTGGGGCCAGTATGAAATTGTGTGCACTCACTTAACTGTAAGTCGCTCTGGATAAGAGTGTCTGCTAAATGACTAAAATGTAAATACAAATTATGAGATGAGATGATGAATGGATGTAGAGTATTTTCCAGTCCTCACAGTTGAGACTACAGCTTTTGTTTACATTTTAGTCATTTAGTAGACGCTCTTATCCAGAGCGACTTACAGTTAGTGCATACATTCTTTTTTAAATTTTTCATACCCCCCGTATGTTTGAATCCTTTATAGACCAGTTGGTCTTTGTGTAGAGTTAAATCCATTAGCAGGCTGCTAATAATGACCATGATTCAATGTGAAAGGTGTGGCAATGTAACAACCACAGTCATTTAACCACAACACATTCACAATGGCAGTGTCTCAATGGAGCCTTTGCTGCCATGGAAACCCTGGATACTGCCCACTTTTTCTAATGTACTGCCACCTGCTGGCATGTCAGTGAAATGACACAATTGTACTAGAAAATTAAAAGATATCAACAAAGAATATCTTGAATTCAATACACTGTTTTTCACCCCTAAAATACCTATTGTAACTCATTTTTTCAGCTTGAATAAAAGTTGTGGCCCACAATAATTGCACTTTATATTTCTGCTGCAAATCCCTCTTCTAATAGAGTCTGGCAAAAGGAGCTTCATTAGAGGCTATATTCATTCATAGAGACTATTCCACATTTGAAAGAGAAATGGACCCAAAATTGTGTTTTCCAATTAAGTACACGGTGAAAATATGGTACACTTTCTTCCATTTTGTGGCAGGCATTCATCTTTCCCTAATCAATGTCAGTGGTGAATTGAAAGACCAATAGTTTGCGGCATGTTTGATTTTCTCCCTGACTGAACTTGTTGGTGACTCATCTCTGTTTCAGATCCACTACCTGATGGTGCTGTCGGCCAACTGGGCCTACGTGAAGGACGCGTGTAGGATGCAGAAGTATGAGGACATCAAGTCCAAAGAAGAGCAGGAGCTCCACGACATCCACTCCACCCGCTCCAAGGAGCGTCTCAACGCCTACACATAAGGCCAGTGTGAGGCCTGGCCCTGCCACCCTGCCCCCCTCCCCTCCTCTCCACCATCCCCTAAAGAGGGGGTTGGGTGGTGCCCGGGGTCCTCGCCACCGCTGATGTCACTGGTGCATCATATGACAAAGTGGTCCGGGGGACCCTCATACAACCCCCCCAAACAGCATTTCAGATGACGAGCCCCATTACCACTCTCATGGACTGCATTATTATTATTATTATTATTATCATTATTATCATCACCTGTATTATTGTGTTTTTTTAAATATTATTTGGTAGTTTAGCACGTAGTAGAATTAGAAGTAGATAGCTGCAGTATTTTTCGGATACGTTGTTACTTTGGAGAACTTTCATTTGGATTTTTACAAGTTTTATAGTTGCATCAAGTGTCATTATTTTTTCCCCTTGTATTATTTATTTCTCTTCATTTTTGAGGTGGTCAGTTGGGGCTTAAACGGGTTTCAAGCACATTTCTCATGTTTGTGTGTCTATATAAATATCATTTTAAAGAACTATGTAAATGGCTGGGTGATCAGTTTTTAATACTTTTTCAATCACACAGGGGAACTTTTAAAGCTCCTGAAGCCTTTACATACCAGTACTGCCAGGGATCTAAATAATAACTTTGAAGTGAAATAAATTAGAATCTTACTAGAAGTTTTTTTTTTTTTTCTCCAGTTACACGATAGTGTTACCAAATTTTTATTAAAAAATATATTATTTACTAGCTGTGCCAAGCCTGTTAAACAGGAAACACTTAGATCAATATCAAATAAGACATTTGTCCCCAAAATGATAAACAATGGATTCCTTTATTACTATATGAGGCATCTTGACAATTTAAAGCTATGTATGTAAGGCAGGGCTCTCCAACCCTGTTCCTGGAGAGCTACCGTCCTGTAGGTTTTCACTCCAACAGTAATCTAGCGCACCTGAATTTAATAATTAGCTGGTTGATCAGCTGCATCAGATTAGTTACAAATAGGGTTGGAACAAAAACCTACAGGAGGGTAGCTATCCAGGAACAGGGTTGGAGAACCCTGTTCCAAGAACTGTGAATGATTCCATTGTCTGTAATCATACGCCACACAAGCACATGCAAATATGTCCTCATACCTCCTTTTTTAATTTCATAAAGTCAAACTTTATAGATACTGGTATGAAACAAGTTTTTGCAGATTTCTGCATTGTATATATTGATATATAAATGCATACTTATATGTTTAGCACTTCAAATTCAGGACAATTCATAAAATAATAAAAATAAGTTACTGTGGTTGAATCCACTATTCATCTCTCAGTCTTTCAAAAAATCTTGACGCTAAAAAAAGTTGTTGGGATAAAATGTCACTTTTTGGTGGATTTATCAGACGTAAGAAAAGTGTTTGTCACACAGTAAGTTATTTTGTTTATGACATTAAACGTTTGATTTTCATGCTTACACATCATTATGCCATAGGACTATGAAGGTGGCCTACCATTTCATTGCCTGGCTAGTTTCGTGAACTTATTTGACCATTTCTGTGCTCTCTCTAGGTGTAAGCACATTGCTGTTCAACTCAGAGTTGGATAACTGTAATGTTAGGTAAAGACTGTGAATTTAGATGTTTTTCGTGGCATGGACATGCATTAATGGTATAGAATTATTAACTCAAAAGTCATTTTATTTACACTTTGCCTGTCTTGCTGGGTCAACCCTTTGTTATGTGCAGTAATAAACCCCCCACGCTAACAGCATTATGTTACTGATATTAGACTGTTTTGTTTGAGTTGTGTCTGTTTAGTTTGTGATGAGCTATCAACAATGTCTTAAACTGATTCTTGTGCCAATGTAGCTCCTACAGTAAATGACCTGACAATGCTTTCGGCTTTATCTTTTGTACTTTCACAAGAATGCTTACTTACGTAGTAGCAGGCTTTCAATTGAAAAAATTTGCTTGCATTAATAAAAATCACTTGTGTACTTGTTAATAAATACTATGTGGGTCTTGTGTGTTTATTCCCCGTTAACACTTTGCAGTGTTCATAATACTCTGTAACTATTCGTGTAAGTACAATTTAACAAGTATTGTAATTTCCAATGTCCAATTGGGTTGGGGTAAGAGTAGGGTTACTGCAGTAAGTACAGTGTAACATTGAGTAATTACAAAAAGAAAATGGTATGTACGTATGTACAGTATGTATGTATATACACTGCTCAAAAAAATAAAGGGAACACTAAAATAACACATCCTAGATCTGAATGAATGAAATAATCTTATTAAATACATTTTTCTTTACATAGTTGAATGTGCTGACAACAAAATCACACAAAAAGTATCAATGGAAATCAAATTTATCAACCCATGGAGGTCTGGATTTGGAGTCACCCTCAAAATTAAAGTGGAAAACCACACTACAGGCTGATCCAACTTTGATGTAATGTCCTTAAAACAAGTCAAAATGAGGCTCAGTAGTGTGTGTGGCCTCCACGTGCCTGTATGACCTCCCTACAACGCCTGGGCATGCTCCTGATGAGGTGGCGGATGGTCTCCTGAGGGATCTCCTCCCAGACCTGGACTAAAGCATCCGCCAACTCCTGGACAGTCTGTGGTGCAACGTGGCGAAGGTGGATGGAGCGAGACATAATGTCCCAGATGTGCTCAATTGGATTCAGGTCTGGGGAACGGGCGGGCCAGTCCATAGCATCAATGCCTTCCTCTTGCAGGAACTGCTGACACCCTCCAGCCACATGAGGTCTAGCATTGTCTTGCATTAGGAGGAACCCAGGGCCAACCGCACCAGCATATGGTCTCACAAGGGGTCTGAGGATCTCATCTCGGTACCTAATGGCAGTCAGGCTACCTCTGGCGAGCACATGGAGGGCTGTGCGGCCCCCCAAAGAAATGCCACCCCACACCATGACCGAACCACCGCCAAACCGGTCATGCTGGAGGATGTTGCAGGCAGCAGAACGTTCTCCACGGCGTCTCCAGACTCTGTCACGTCTGTCACATGTGCTCAGTGTGAACCTGCTTTCATCTGTGAAGAGCACAGGGCGCCAGTGGCGAATTTGCCAATCTTGGTGTTCTCTGGCAAATGCCAAACGTCCTGCACGGTGTTGGGCTGTAAGCACAACCCCCACCTGTGGACGTCGGGCCCTCATACCACCCTCATGGAGTCTGTTTCTGACCGTTTGAGCAGACACATGCACATTTGTGGCCTGCTGGAGGTCATTTTGCAGGGCTCTGGCAGTGCTCCTCCTGCTCCTCCTTGCACAAAGGCGGAGGTAGCAGTCCTGCTGCTGGGTTGTTGCCCTCCTACGGCCTCCTCCACGTCTCCTGATGTACTGGCCTGTCTCCTGGTAGCGCCTCCATGCTCTGGACACTACGCTGACAGACACAGCAAACCTTCTTGCCACAGCTCGCATTGATGTGCCATCCTGGATGAGCTGCACTACCTGAGCCACTTGTGTGGGTTGTAGACTCCGTCTCATGCTACCACTAGAGTGAAAGCACCGCCAGCATTCAAAAGTGACCAAAACATCAGCCAGGAAGCATAGGAACTGAGAAGTGGTCTGTGGTCACCACCTGCAAAACCAGTCCTTTATTGGGGGTGTCTTGCTAATTGCCTATAATTTCCACCTGTTGTCTATTCCATTTGCACAACAGCATGTGTAATTTATTGTCAATCAGTGTTGCTTCCTAAGTGGACAGTTTGATTTCACAGAAGTGTGATTGACTTGGAGTTACATTGTGTTGTTTAAGTGTTCCCTTAATTTTTTTGAGCAGTGTATATACAGTGGGGAAAAAAAGTATTTAGTCAGCCACCAATTGTGCAAGTTCTCCCACTTAAAAAGATGAGAGAGGCCTGTAATTTTCATCATAGGTACACGTCAACTATGACAGACAAATTTAGACAATTTTTTCCAGAAAATCACATTGTAGGATTTTTAATGAATTTATTTGCAAATTATGGTGGAAAATAAGTATTTGGTCACCTACAAACAAGCAAGATTTCTGGCTCTCACAGACCTGTAACTTCTTCTTTAAGAGGCTCCTCTGTCCTCCACTCGTTACCTGTATTAATGGCACCTGTTTGAACTTGTTATCAGTATAAAAGACACCTGTCCACAACCTCAAACAGTCACACTCCAAACTCCACTATGGCCAAGACCAAAGAGCTGTCAAAGGACACCAGAAACAAAATTGTAGACCTGCACCAGGCTGGGAAGACTGAATCTGCAATAGGTATGCAGCTTGGTTTGAAGAAATCAACTGTGGGAGCAATTATTAGGAAATGGAAGACATACAAGACCACTGATAATCTCCCTCGATCTGGGGCTCCACGCAAGATCTCACCCCGTGGGGTCAAAATGATCACAAGAACGGTGAGCAAAAATCCCAGAACCACAAGGAGAGGACCTAGTGAATGACCTGCAGAGAGCTGGGACCAAAGTAACAAAGCCTACCATCAGTAACACACTACGCCGCCAGGGACTCAAATCCTGCAGTGCCAGACGTGTACCCCTGCTTAAGCCAGTACATGTCCAGGCCCGTCTGAAGTTTGCCAGAGTGCATTTGGATGATCCAATCTCAATTTGTCTGTCATAGTTGACGTGTACCTATGATAAAAATTACAGTCCTTTAGCATTTTAGCTAATTAGCAACTTTGCAACTACTTACTACTTTTTAGCTTATTTGCAACAAAGCATGTTAGCTAACCCTAACGCTAACCTTAACCCTTTTAGCTAACCCTTCCCCTAACCCTAACCTTAACCCTAACCCCTAACGCTAACCCCTAGAGCTAATGTTAGCCAGCTACCTAACATTAGCGTTAGCCACCTAGCCACCTAGCTAATGTTAGCCACAACAAATTGGAATTCGTAACATCTCATACGTTTTGCAAATTTGTAACATGTTGTACATTTTCCATATTCATAACATATTGTACGAATTGCAATTTGTAACATATCATGCAAATTGTGATTCGTAACATATCATACCAAATGGATGATGGACTTCCACAAATTAATACATACTATAAAAACGTAACATGTCTCAGATTTAAGTACAGACGCTTTGTTTTTACACTGCTGCTACTCGCTGTTTATTATCTATGCATAGTCACTTTACCCCTACATACATGTACAAATTACCTCGACTAACCTGGACCCCCGCACACTGACTCGGTACCGGTACCCTCTGTATATAGCCTCATTATTGTTATTTTATTGTACAACATTATTTATATTTTATTTAATTTAGTTTATTTAATAACTATTTTCATAACTCTATTTTCTTAAAACTGCATTGTTGGTTAAGGGCTTGTAAGTAAGCATTTCACAGTAAGGTCTACACTTGTTGTATTTGCCGCATGTGACAAATATATACAGTACCAGTCAAAAGTTTGGACACACCTACTCATTCAAGGGTTTTTCTTTATTGTAGAATAATAGTGAAGACATCAAAACTATGAAACAACACATATGGAATCATGTAGTAACCAAAAAAGTGTTAAACAAATCAAGATATATTTTATATTTGAGATTCTTCAAATAGCCACCCTTTGCCTTGATGACCGCTTTGCACACTCTTGGCATTCTCTCAAGCTTTTCCAACAGTCTTGAAGAAGTTCCCACGTATGTTGAGCACTTGTTGGCTGCTTTTCCTTCACTCTGCTGTCCGACTCATCCCAAACCATCTCAATTGGGTTGAGGTCGGGGGATTGTGGAGGCCAGGTCATCTGATGCAGCACTCCATCACTCTCCTTCTTGATAAAATAGCCCTTACACAGCTTGGAGGTGAGTTGGGTCATTGTCCTGTTGAAAAGACATGGCGGTTAGAACCAAAAATCTCCAGACCAAAGGATACATTTCCACCAGTCTAATGTCCATTGATCATGTTTCTTGGCCCAAGCAGGTCTCTTCTTCTTATTGGTGTCCTTTAGTAGTGGTTTCTTTGCAGCAATTCGACCATGAAGGCCTGATTCACACAGTCCCCTCTGAACAGTTGATGTTGAGATGTGTCTGTGACTTGAACTCTGTGAATCATTTATTTGGGCTGCAATTTCTGAGGCTGGTAACTCTAATGAACTTATCCTCTGCAGCAGAGGTAACTCTCGGTCTTCCATTCCTGTGGCGGCCCTCATGAAAGCCAGTTTCATCATAGCGCTTGATGGTTTTTGCGACTGCACTTGAAGAAACGTTCAAAGTTCTTGAAATGTCCGTATTGACTAACCTTCATGTCTTAAAGTAATGATGGACTGTCGTTTCTCTTTGCTTATTTGAGCTGTTCTTGCCATAATATGGACTTGGTCTTTTACCAAATAGGGCTATCTTCTGTATACCTTCTCACAACACAACTGATTGGCTCAAACACATTAAGAAGAAAGAAATTCCACAAATGTACTTTTAAGAAGGCACACCTGTTAATTGAAATGCATTCCAGGTGACTTCCTCATGAAGCTGGTTGAGAGAATGCCAAGAGTGTGCAACGCTGTCATGTGGTCCTCTGTAGCTCAGCTGGTAGAGCACGGCGCTTGTAACGCCAAGGTAGTGGGTTCGATCCCCGGGACCACCCATACACAAAAATGTATGCACGCACGACTGTAAGTCGCTTTGGATAAAAGCGTCTGCTAAATGGCATATTATTATTATCAAGGCAAAGGGTGGCTATTTGAAGAATCTCAAATATAAAATATATTTTGATTTGTTTAACACTTATTTGGTTACTACATGATTCCATATTTGTTATTTCATAGTTTTGATGTCTTCACTATCATTCTACAATGTAGAAAATAGTAAAAATAAAGAAAAACCCTTGCATGAGTATTTGTGTCCAAACCTTTGACTGGTAGTGTATATTTTGAGAATAATACGGATATGCTCTCAGACCACGTTGAATCATCACCCCCCTAATATCACCACACAGAGCGTTATTCACAGCCAACTATGTCTTCTCCTGCTATCTAAAACAACTGACTCAGTGACCAAAGCTGCCCTCCTTAATATTAGCTCTTTAAATTCAAAAGGTGAGTTTATCTCTGACAATAAGATTGACTCTATGTGCATTACTGAGACATGGCAAAGCCCAAGTGAGTACTATATGTTAAATCAAGATTAATAATGATCTCATTCCGTCAGTAGAGGATGCCTGGTTGTTCTTTAAAAGTGCTTTCCTCTCAATCTGAAATAAGAATGCCCCATTCAAAAAATTCAGAACTAAGAACAGATATAGCCCCTGGTATTCCTCAGACTTGACTGCCCTTGACCAGCACAAAAACATCATGTGGCGTACTGCATTAGCATCGAATAGCCCCCGCGATATGCAACTTTTCAGGGAAGTTTGGAACCAATATACACAAGCAGTTAGGAAAGCAAAGGCTAGCTTTTTCAAACACAAATTTGCATCCTGTAGCACTAACTCCAAAAAGTTTTGGGACACTGTAAAGTCCATGGAGAATAAGAGCACCTCCTCCCAGCTGCCCACTGCACTGAGGCTAGGAAACACTATCACCACCGATAGATCTACAATAATCGAGAATTTCAACAAGCATTTTGCTACGGCTTGCCATGCTTTCCACCTGGCTACCACGACCCCGGCCACCAGCTCTGCACCCTCCACTGCAACTTGCCCATGCCCCCCCCGCTTCTCCTTCACACAAATTCAGACAGCTGATGTTCTGAAAGAGCTGCAAAATCTGGACCCCTACAAATCATCTGGGCTATACAATCTGGACCCTTTCTTTCTAAAAATAGCCGCCAAAATTGTCGCAACCCCTATTACTAGCCTGTTCAACCTCTCTTTCGTAACATCTGAGATCCCCAGAGATTGGAAAGCTGCCGCGGTCATCCACCTCTTCAAAGGGGGTGACACTCTAGATCCAAACTGTTACAGACCTATATCCATCCTGCCCTGCCTTTCGAAAGTTTTTGAAAGCCAAGTTAACAAACAGATCACCGACCATTTCGAATCCCACCATACCTTCTCCGCTATGCAATCCGGTTTCCGAGCTGGTCATGGGTGCACCTCAGCCACGCTCAAGGTCCTAAACAATATTATAACCGCGATTGATAGAAGACAGTACTGTGCAGCCATCTTCATCGACCTGGCCAAGGCTTTCGACTCTGTCAACAACCCCATTCTTATTGGCAGACTAAATAGCCTTTGTTTCTCAAATGACTGCCTCGCCTGGTTCACCAACTACTTCTCAGATAGAGTTCAATGTGTCAAATCGGAGGGCCTGTTGTCTGGACCTATTGCAGTCTCTATGGGGGTGCCACAGGGTTCAATTCTTGGGCCGACTCTTTTTTCCGTGTATATCAATGATGTCGCTCTTGCTGCTGGTGACTCTCAGACCCACCTCTACGCAGACAACACCATTTTGTAAACATCTGGCCCTTCATTGGACACTGTTAACAAACCTCCAAACGAGCTTCAATGCCATACAACACTCCTTCTGTAGCCTCCAACTGCTCTTAAACACTAGTAAAACTAAATGCATGCTCTTCAATCGAACGCTGCTTGCACCCGCCCACCCGACTAGAATCACTACTCTCGACGGGTCTGACCTAGAGTATGTGGACAACTACAAATACCTAGGTGTCTGGTTGGACTGTAAACTCTCCTTCCAGGCTCACATTAAGCATCTCCAATCCAAAGTTAAATCTAGAATCGGCTTCCTATTTTGCAACAAAGCCTCCTTCACTCATGCTGCCAAACATGCCCTCTTAAAAGTGACTATCCTACCAATCCTTGACATTGGCGATGTCATTTACAAAATAGCCTCCAACACTCTACTCAGCAAATTGGATGTAGTCTACCACAGTGCCATCCATTTTTTCACCAAAGCCCCATATACTACCCACCACTGTGACCTGTACGCTCTTGTTGGCTGGTCCTCACTACATATTCGTCGCCAAATCCACTGGCTCCAGGCCATCTATAAATCACTGCTAGGCAAATCTCCGCCTTATCTTAGCTCATTGGTCACCATAGCAACACCCACCCGTAGTATGCGCTCCAGCAGGTATATCTCACTGGTCATCCCCAAAGCCAACACCTCCTTTGGCCGCCATTCCTTCCAGTTCTCTGCTGCCAATGACTGGAACGAACTGCAAAACTCTCTGAAGCTGGAGACTCTTATCTCCCTCACTAACTTTAAGCATCAGTTGTCAGAGCACCTTACCGATCACTGCACCTGTACACAGCTTTTCTGAAATTAGCCCACTCAACTTCCTCATCCCCATATTGTTATTTATTTTGCTCATTTGCACCCCAGTATCTCTAATTGTAATTAATTTGCACTATGGCCTATTTATTGCCTTACCTCCATAACTTGCTACATTTGCACACACTGTATATATATTTTCTGTGGTATTTTTGACTTTATGTTTTGTTTTTCCCCATATGTAACTCTGTGTTGTTGTTTTTATCACACTGCTTTGCTTTATCTTGGCCAGGTCGCAGTTGTAAATGAGAACTTGTTCTCAACTGGCTTACCTGGTTAAATAAAGGTTAAATAAAAATATTAATAAAAAAAGTCACCCCATCTGGATATGCGTATATCGACCAGCCCCGCCCCTCTGGCAGAGGAGATGGGCTGGTGATCATACACATGGACAATATTAAGCTCAATAGAATCTGCACAGACAGCCCAACCTCATTTGAATGGCTTGCTGTGAAACTGTCATCACCCCAGCCATTGTTGATCATCTCAATCTATCTACTGCCCTCTCAAACCTAACCTATAGTTTCTATCTGAAATGTCTGTTCCAAACCTAACCCAGAGTTTCTAACGAACTGTCTGCTCTCATCACCACTCTCAGTCCTCTGTGCTCAGCCTCGCTGCTATTGGGGGACTTCAACATACACACTGACTCCGACAATTACATTTTTGCCAGTGGATTCCTTGCCTTGCTTGACTCTCTTGGCTTTACCCAGCTTGTTGACTTTGCCATACACAATCGTGGTTACACACTAGACCTGGTGTGCTCCAGCGGTATTACCATTGACAACCTGACTGGGTCTGATCTGGGCCTCTCTGACCACAAGGTAATCTCTATGGATGTAAGGCTCACCCTCCCCCCTCTGTGTCACGCCCTGGCTCTGGGGACTCTTTAATGTTGAGCCAGGGTGTTAGTTTCTATGTTTTGTGTTTCTATGTTGGCCGGGGTGGTTCTCAATCAGAGGCAACGTGAATCAGCTGTTGCTTGTTGTCTCTGATTGGGGCCCATACTTAGGTAGTCGTTTGGCATTTGTGTGGTGTGGTATCTTGTTCTGTGTTGGTTTGTGTATGTACCCAAGGACTTCACATATCGTTTTGTTGTTCTTGTTCGTGTGGTGAATAATAATAAAAGATGTTCGCATTCCACGCTGCGCATTGGTCCACTCCTTTCGACGATCGTGACACTCTGCGATAAACTTATTTTTGCAATCTCAAATCTCGGAAGCTCTGCCAGCCTTTATACACAGAACACTGGATGATGCAGTCTCTGTATAATGACTCACTCACTACAGCTCTCAATGACTTGGCCTCCCTAAATACCAGAGTAGTTTCACTTAAGCGCTCTGTCCCCTGGTAAACTGATGAAAATGGCTGGGTGGCGCCTTGAGCGGCAATACAGGAAGTCTGGGCTAACTGTCCATTCCCAAATGTATGACCACTACACAGCAGAGTACTGGCTAGCACTTACTGTAACTCTGCTCGCTCTAACTACTAATCTGTCATTATTGAGAGCAGCAGGGGCAACCCCAGAGTAGTCTTTTCCACTGTAAACTCACTGCTGAAACCTGCTGGCAATGCTACTGGACCCAACACCCCAGACCAATTCATGAGATTCTTTCAACATAAAATTGACAATATCAATGCTCTGCTCCTATCCTCCCCCTGCTGCTCCCCTGACCTGCCCATTAATTATACAACCCTTTAATGTTTACTCACAGCATTTACCCAAGTAAATGAGACCTATGTCACTGAACTTGTTGCTGGAATGCGTCCCACCACCTGGACCTGATGCCCACTGCCTTGGTCAAAGCATGTCTCCCTAATCTCTGTCCTCTCATTGTCAAAGTCACCAACCTATCATTTGAATCTGGCTATATCCCCACATAACTGACAACTGGTTCCATCAGACCTGTACTAAAAAAGCCTCGACCCTGACACTCTGGATAATTACAGGCCTATATCCAACCACCTTTTCCAAGGTGATGGAACATGCTGTATTCTCCCAACTACAAAATCAACTCACGTCCTACAAGCTTCTTGACCCATTCCAATCAGGCTTCAGGAAGCAGCACAGCACTGACACTGACTGCCCTAGTCAGAGTAATCAACAACCTCCAACTGGCTGCTGAGCATTCACGACACATGAGCATCTTGATCCTCCTGGACCTCAGTGCAGCCTTTGACACTGTGAACCACAACATCCTACTGGAAAGACTGGAGCAGCTCATTGGTCTCACTGGCCTGGCCCTTGCCTAGTTCAAATCCTCACAAACAGACAACAATTTGTGCCTAAGGACTCTAAGATAACCAGCCTAAATGACTACCGACCCGTAGCACTGACGTCTGTAGCCATGAAGTGCTTTGCATGAAGTGCTTTGAAAGGCTGGTCATGGCTCACATCAACAGCATTATCCCAGAAACCCTAGACCCACTCCAATTTGCATACCGCCCCAACAGATCCACAGATGATGCAATCTCTATTGCACTCCACACTGCCCTTTCCCACCTGGACAAGAGGAACACCTACGTGAGAATGCTATTCATTGACTACAGCTCAGCATTCAACACCATAGTGCCCTCAGAGCTCATCACTAAGCTAAGGATCCTGGGACTAAACACCTCCCTCTGCAACTGGATCCTGGACTTCCTGACGGGCCGCCCCCAGGTGGTAAGGGTAGGTAACAACACATCTGCCACACTGATCCTCAACACGGGGGCCCCTCAGGGGTGCGTGCTCAGTCCCCTCCTGTACTCTCTGTTCACCCATGACTGCATGGCCAGGCATGACTCCAACACCATCATTAAGTTTGCCGACGACACAACAGTGGTAGGCCTGATCACCGACAACGATGAGACAGCCTATAGGGAGGAGGTCAGAGACCTGGCCGTGTGGTGCCAGGACAACAACCTCTCCCTCAACGTGACCAAGACAAAGGAGATGATTGTGGACTACAGGAAAAAAAAGAGGACTGAGCACGCCCCCATTCTCATCGACGGGGCTGTAGTGGAACAGGTTGAGAGCTTCAAGGTCCTTGGTGTCCACATCACCAACGAACTATCATGGTCCAAACACACCAAGACAGTCGTGAAGAGGGCACGACAAAGCCTATTCCCCCTCAGGAGACTGAAAAGATTTGGCATGGGTCCTCAGATCCTCAAAAAATTCTACAGCTGCACCATCGAGAGCATCCTGACTGGTTGCATCACCGCCTGGTATGGGAACTGCTTGGCCTCCGACCGCAAGGCACTACAGAGGGTAGTGCATACGGCCCAGTACATCACTGGGGCCAAGCTTCCTGCCATCCAGGACCTCTATACCAGGCGGTGTCAGAGGAAGGCCCTCAAAATTGTCAAAGACTCCAGCCACCCTAGTCATAGACTGTTCTCTCTGCTACCGCACGGCAAGCGGTACCGGAGTGCCAAGTCTAGGTCCAAAAGACTTCTCAACAGCTTCTACCCCCAAGCCATAAGACTCCTGAACAGCTAATCATGGCTACCCGGACTATTTGCACTGCCCCCCCACCCCATCCTTTTTACGCTGCTGCTACTCTGTTAATTATTTATGCATAGTCACTTTAACTCTACCCACATGTACATATTACCTCAACTACCTCAACTAGCCGGTGCCCCCGCACATTGACTCTGCAACGGTACCCCCCTGTATATAGAGCCTCCCTACTGTCACTTTATTTTACTTCTGCTCTTTTTTTTCTCAACACTTTTTTTGTTGTTGTTTTATTTTTTATTTTTTTGTTAAAAATAAATACACTGTTGGTTAAGGGCTGTAAGTAAGCATTTCACTGTAATGTCTGCACCTGTTGTATTCGGCGCATGTGACCAATAAAATTTGATTTGATTTGTCACCATAGACAGTCTCAAATCCACCTCAACTATACTGTTCTGCACGGATTATTCAAAACCATGGACTGAACTACCACCTCTATGCTGATGACACTCAAGTATACATCAGAACAAAATCTGACCCCTCTTTTGCCATGACCCAACTACACAACTACCTTCATACAGTTAGAGCATGGATGTACAACAGCTTTCTCAAACTTAACTGCTAGAAAATGGCGGTCCTTCTAATTGGTTCAGATACCCTCCTCAAACCAATGACCTGTGTTTGACCATTGAGGAGGCCACAGTCAATGCTTCCCCCAAGCCAAACACCTAGGCGTTGTCAAGGACTCCTCACTATCATTTGAATCCCACATTAATAACACCAGACGGCTGTCCTTCTTCTATCTCAAAAGCTTTGCCAGTATCTGCCCATTCCTCTCCTTCACAGATACTGAAAAACTAATCCATTCATTCATCTCCTGTAATTTGGATTAATGCAATAGCCTCCCCTATGGTCTCCCCTCCCACCTAGTTAACAGATTCCAACTTGTCCAAAACTCAGCTGCCCGCACATCAACCCCATCCCGTCATCACGTCACCCCCATCCTCCAGGACGTGCATTGGCTCCCCATGAAGGAGAGGATGGACTTCAAAGTGCAGCACCTCACTTTCAAAAATCCTACATGACTCCGCCCTCTCCTACCTCTCACAGCTCCTCCAGCCCCACTGCCCGGCCGCTCCCTACACTCCTCTGACTCGGGCTTCCTGATGGTCCCCAAGACCAGGCTTCGCACCATGGGTGACAGGGCCTTTGCCTCTGCTGCCCCTCGCCTTTGGAATGCCCTGTCCTCTCATGTCAGAGCTACCGATAGCATTCCTAGTTATAAAACCAGGCTTAAAACCAACCTGTTTCGAGAGGCTTTTAATACTGTTCATGTCTTAACTGACTTGTGCCACGCCATTTACTTTAAGTTCATATTCGTATATTGTATTATTTCTTATTGTTGTTGCAATGTCGAGAAGGAACCTGCAAGTAAGCATTTCATTGGACGGTGTATACCATGTGTATCCCGTACATAGGTCTAATAAAACTTGAAACTTCTCTCTAGCCATTGTAGGCCTTTTGTGTCTTTATGTAATGTGCTATGTGTTTTTATTGATTTTATGTTTTATTATTTAAAATGTTGTGGCACTTTGGGTTTTTGAAAAGCTTGTTACAAATAAAATGTATTATTATTATGCATGCATGCATGTATGTATTTATTTATGTATGTATGTATTTATGTATGTATGTTTGTATTTATGTATGTATGTACTGTATTACCCACACAGGCAAAAGTATGACCAAACCGCCTGCTTTTCTACCACCAGATACCCCTCTTTCTCTTAGTCAGGACCAAGCTAGGACCATCAACAGTCTGTTTCGGATCTACTCATAGGTAAATATATACATTTCACTAATCATTTATCACTATTCTTTTTTGATGAGTAAAATGGCTAATGTATCCATCTTTCCTTGAAATGTGTGTATTTTGGTGTTCTCATACAATAGATGTGTGAAGTGGCCATTTCTACACAGTGGATGTGAATATAACACCTCTTAGATAAGAGGTGGAGCTCATTCAAGACAAATTCTTCTTACATTACTGATATATTCACCTGGCACCTCACAGAAGGAAATCTTTATATAAAATACCATGTTAGGCAGTACATTATATGCTTGGTATATTTCAACAAAAATATAAAATATTTTTCAACTAATATCCCCCACACCCCAAATATCAGCCATAGTCATGAACTTTTTCAACATCAGCCCATACATTTCTAAGATTTAAGCACCATGTATGTACTTTGATTAGCTTTTATAACATGCAATTACATCAAATACAAACTTAAATTGTCCCCTGTGGTCCATCAACTACATTACTTAACTATGTAAAATTAAGTCTAGACTGAGTCGAATATGGAACCTCAGGTACTACTTATGTCATAGTTTCCTGTGTGTGTGTGTGTGTGTATGTGTGTGTGTGTGCAATTGTGTGTGGATGTGTGTGTTCTTGGAGGCCATGTTGTTGAGCTGTCAGTCCATGCCCAGTACAGTCTGGCCTCCTACGCCACCCCCATCAACCCCATCACCCCCTCCACCCCATCCCCTCCAGGAAGATAAATCACTCCCCAGACTACAGCTTGCACCTTTGTGTCACTCGGATCTCCCTCACGCAACCTTTAGGAAAAGGCCCAGCCCAGTGTCAGCACGGGCACGGCTAGTGCCATAACAGTGGAGGTTAGAAGAGCTGTAAGGGAGGAGTCAACAGAGTAAAGAGGCAGGACAGGACTAAATAGACTGGGGTGACGAAGGTTGTGTGTGTGTGTTGGGGGGGTGGGGACCTCCCCTGGCAGAAGTGTGGTAGCCGATTAGCGCTTGTGTCCCCAAGACTAATTTCCATCCTCCCTGTCCTGGCTTGCGTGACCTAGTCAGCCCCATAAAATCCTCCGCTAATCTGGCCTTACTGTCCCCCCCCCCCTTCTCCCATCCTAACAATGGATCACCTGTAAGTACTTCTTATGTGTGCAGCACTACGGGACTATTCGTATGATTTCCTTTCTACCAAATATTAGTTATTTTTTCGACCTTTCTAAATGAATTTGGATGTCTTAAACTCTACTCTTTCTCCTGACCTTGTGATGTGAGCACTTTGGGTTGATTTGGTGAACCATGCATCGTCTTCTCTACGCCCATGTCTTCCTGTGCTGCTTCAGTGTGGCCCATTCCTTCTGTCCTTCCCAGTGCACCTGTGATTACCACGGACGGAGTGACGGAACGGGGACCAGGTATTTACCATTATTTCTTAGAGGAAGGTGTCTTTAGGTATTTTATTATAGTGTAATCTGGACCCTTTTCCACAGACATACAGTATCACTATCTTTTAAAAATGGTCCATGTATTGTGGAATTAAGATCAATATCAAGATTCATCATGAGTTTAATCATGATTATTTTACCTGTTTTGCCATCTGGCAATTACGAAATATTTACATTTTGATTCATTATTATGTCAAGACAGTGGGTCCTTCTCAATAATTGTTTAGATTTGTATCAATTTAATTCATTCATGCTAGCAGACGTGTAGGAGGTTTGCTGTTTGTTTTCCCCTGGAAACTGGATTCTAGGTTTGATTGAATATACAGATATAGAGTAGCAGAACATATGATCCAAAGTTCTCTAATAATTCACAGTACATCCTGCCCCTCTTAGACTTTGAATTATGAGTTCAATAGAGGAGCACTTTTTCTCTCTCAATACCTATCACAATATTTAGGATGACCGGAATTCGAGAGTTGGGAGCACAACATGGAGTCTTGAAAAACAGTCTGTTTGCAAGTAGATAAGGGAAAATGATAATAGAACAACTTTTCTAAAGTTCCACAAGTATGTAAGAAATAAACTGTGCAGGTGGAAGCACAAAGTATAGGCCTACACATCATCTAGCTCAGATTTCTATCATCCTGGTCCGGTGTCTAGGCTTTTGTACCAGCCCAGCATTAACACACATGACTCAACATATTAAGGGCTAGATTATCAGATTAATCAGGTAGTTTAGTAGGCTACTGATCTGAAACAAAATCCTGCACACCATGTGGTTCTCAAGGACACGGACTGAAACCCCAACCCCTTCCAAACTGTAATCACTTATCTGACTAGACTGGATAGGCCGAAGCTATGTAATGGATCCCTTGATTTGACCTATCCAGAAGAGTGATAACTCCATGGAAGGGAGAGAGGAAAGATTTGCGATGTACACTACATGACCAAATGTATGTGGACACCTGCTCATCGAACATCTCATTCCAAAATCATGGGCATTAATATGGAGTTGGTCCCCCCTTTGTTGCTATAACAGCCTCCACTCTGTTGAAAGTCACTGAGCTCTTCAGTAAGGCCATTCTACTGCCAATGTTTGTCAATGGGGATTGCATGGCTATGTGCTCGATTTTATAAACCTGTCAGCAACGGGTGTGGCTGAAATAGCTGAATCCACAAATTTGAAGGGGTGTCCACATTTTTTATGTATAGTGTATTTAAACCAAGTCCATGTTTTCTGTTCCACTCAGATCGGTGCTGTGCAATGACCCAGACATGTCCGACATCCCCGTCAACGTCCCCGTGGATACGGTCAAACTGCGGGTAGAGAAGACGGCAGTGCGGCGCATCCCCACCGAGGCCTTCTACTACCTGAACGACCTGCGCTACCTGTGGATCACCTACAACTCTATCTCCTCTGTGGACGCCGCCGCCTTCTACAACCTCAAGGTCCTCCACGAACTGCGGCTGGACGGGAACCTGATTTCCACCTTCCCCTGGAAGTCCCTGAAGGAGATGCCCAGTCTGAGGACGCTGGATCTTCACAACAACCGCTTGACCGATGTGGCCGTGGAGGCTACCCCATACCTGGTCAACATCACCTATCTGGATATCTCCAGCAACAAGCTGACCACTCTGTCTTCTGACTTTGTGGATATCTGGCTGCCTTTCAACGGCATGCCCATCTCCTCCAACCTGTCCCAGAAAGTGGTGCTCGGTAAGAGAACTGGGAATGGGGTGTGAGTGGGTGATGTGGGAATGAGGGTTTAAGGTTAGGACTTAACCCACCCTCAAGAGCTACTGGTTGTGCAGGCTTTTGTCCATCCATCTCTAGCAAACTTGCTTCTACTGATCAGCTGCTCTTCAGGAAGATTTTGATTAGCTGACTCAGGTGTATTAGAGCAGGGCTGGAGCAAAACCCTGCACTCCCAGTGGCTCTCCAGGAGGTGGGTTGGCCACCCCTACAGTAAAGCAGGTGTTCAGAGATAACAGAACATGGGATTGACCTGCATAGGAGTGTGTAGAGTTTTTGGTCGTTACATAGCCCATAAATGCATTGTGTATACTTAGTGACTGCTAACTTTAACCCAAAGGCATATTTCAATCTTCACATTGAGGTTCCAAGACCTATTTGATTAACTCTGTATTTACAAAAAAAGATTGCAGTTTTGAAACTACAGTAACTGTAGTCGACTGTGGTATTTTGGATGCAGTAATTGCAGAATAACTGCAATGTACTGCAGTTATACTGCACTCTAACTGCAGTTACCCTGCATTTACATTTACATTTACGTCATTTAGCAGACGCTCTTATCCAGAGCGACTTACAGTTAGCACATACATTATTTTATCGAACCCACAACCCTGGCGTTGCAAACGCCATGCTCTACCAACTGAGCTACATCCCCTGCCGGCCATTCCCTCCCCTACCCTGGACGACGCTGGGCCAATTGTGCGCCGCCCCATGGGTCTCCCGGTCGCGGCCGGCTACGACAGAGCCTGGATTCGAACCAGGATCTCTAGTGGCACAGCTAGCACTGCGATGCAGTGCCTTAGACCACTGCGCCACTCGGGAGAGTGCGAAATTGTGCAAAATTACTGCAGTAAAAAAAAGGTGTTATATTGGACGCAGTATTTGTAGCATACTGCAGTTATACTGCAACCTGACTGAAATCTTTTTTCGTAAGGACACATGTAACTACTCCCACAATTATTATAAACATTCACACAATCCTAAGGTTAACCATTAGAAAGTTGAATAAATCTGATCCTGTATCAATGGTTAGGAGAGGCTTGGACCTCCTCAGGTTTAAACCTGTCCAGGCACACAGCTCTCAGACCAGTCTCTATGTACAACACAGACCACTAATAACAGGAACACATCCCACAATTATTATTGGGCAGTGTTAACTATACCATTTATAGATTTGTTTTTGGCTTACGTTTTAAAGAAGTCATATACACTACATGGCCAAAAGTATATGGACATCCCTTCAAATTCGTGGATTCGGTTATTTCAGCCACACCCGTTGCTGACAAGTGTATAAAATCAAGCACACATCCATGCAATCTCCATAGACGATTCGAATGGCCCGTACTGAAGAGATCAGTGACTTTCAACGTGGCACCGTCATAGCATGCCACCTTTCCAACAAGTCAGTTCGTCAAATTTCTGCCCTGCTAGAGCTGCCTCGGTCAACTGTGCTGTTATTGTGAAGTGGAAACGTCTAGGAGCAACAACAGCTCAGCTGCGAATGATAGGCCACACAAGCTCACAGAATGGGACTGCCGAGTGCTGAAGCTCATAGCGCATAAAAATTGTCTGTACAAAGCGAGGTCCATACAGAAATGGTTTGTTGAGATCGGTGTGGAAGAACTTGACTGGCCTGCACAGAGCCCTGACTTTGAACCCCATTGAACACCTTTGGGTTGAATTGGAACGCCAACTGCGAGCCAGGCCTAATCGCCCAACATCAATGCCTGATCTCACTAATGCTCTTGTGGCTCTCTTGGAAAAGTTCACTGCTGCTGTGTATGACTGAGCAGTGATTGTGAAATCGAAGTAAATTCGTTTTTTTTTTTTATGAACAGTGATTGTTAATTGAAATCGATCATTATGTTTCCCAATTTTATAGTCAATTAAATCAGTAAAAAAAAAATGCAATCTCATAACACATTTTTTGTCTGTTTTCCCTGTCAGTTCTTATATTGTTCTCTCTGAAAACTGAAGTTATTTCTGTAAAAGTTTTATATTCTATTACATTCTACAGCATGTCATGCATCTCAACCATTGAAAGTGCTATTACTTTAAACATGGACACCAGAAAAAATGTCTCAACAACAATTATAGATATTTTTTAGAGCAGGTGCATTATGTTGTCCCTCTTCTGGACAGCCTGGTTACGGAGGGCCACTCTGTTGTCTGCAGGATCAGGGAATGGCATCCCGTTTTTCGGAAGGCCCCCTGATGGGAACGTGAGTGCCATCTATGCACCCAATCACACCAGGGAACCCTCTGATCCTCTGGAACCCAGCCTCCAGAACTGGAAACTGGGTGGGTGTTGGCCACTTTATGTAGGTGGGCATCAGCTGGTTCAGGCCATCTACTATTTGGAGCAGTTACTGGAGCAAATTCTATTTGCAAAGAGGTCGGAAACACCACGAAAACTCTCCTGATTGGCCAACAGCCACAGAAAGGCAAACATGCGATCCTCCAGGCGTTCTCTTCTGTATGGAACCAGAGGGTTGAGTTCCTCACACAATATCTGAAAACAAAGCAAAATTGGATTCTGTCATGTTAGAGTTTTGTCCTTCACCACTGTAACACAGAGGCAATTATTAACTATACAATTATGTATTGTTCATTATAGGCTTACTGTTCACAATGTAGGCTACATTGTAATTTTACATTGTACTTTTACATTTTTACATTTGAATTATGTGCCCTTTGTGGCTGTAAGGTTCTGTATTTGTTTTCTTAATTCACCTTGTGTTCTTGTACGTAGCCCTGTCTTTCATTTTTGTTCATTGATTTCACCTGTGTTAGTTACCCACCTGGTCTCACCAGCTCCACATTTAGTTCAGTTCTTTCTGTTTGTGCCTTGTGAGGTATTGTTAGTTTTGACTCTACTAAGCCTTTTCCTAGCTTGTTTGTGAGAACCAGTTTTAGCCTTCATAATAATAATAATAATAATAATAAATAATAATAATAATAGCCTTCAGTCATAGTTTTGTTTCACCTGCCTGTTTATGACCATTGCTTGCCAGTGACCACGATTCCTGCCTTCTGCGAAGGCGTAATAAACACCTGCCGTGCTCTGCGCGTAAATCTACACCTTTTTGCTCCCTGCGTATTCATTACAGTGGGAAGTGTTGATAGATAAGGGGCCTTATAAATAATATACAGTACTTACTGTATAACATGCATAAATAACAATTTGACTGATTATAAAGTAATTGGGTACGGTATTGCATTTTTATAGCTTATCAGTTATCACACCCCGGCCGTCTGGTTGGTTGACTGTACACCTCACCCACCCAGCTGTCTGGTTGGTCAACTAACTAGCTGGCTGGTGTGCATTCGTACTTATAGATAGATAGCTAGCTACAATCATTGGGGATTTTCGTGACGCTTAACTCATCTGAAAATGAGACCGAAAGCCAAAGTCATTGTAGAGAGGGATACCTTTCTCCATAACCATATGAATAGAACGGGCGTCCCCATTCAAGTCAATGATGGCATAATGGGGGGGACTGGCGGCCATTGCGATTGTACCCATAGGAGCACAGCAGGAAGCAAAAGCAAGAAGCAAAAGCAGGAAGTGTACCCATCAATATGTGCTGTGATTTGTTGATTCAACTCAACTGACATTACAAAAATTCCATTCCATTGCATGAGCCACATCAGTTAACATCATTTGAATGAACATTCATTACCATGGAAATTATTGCATCATAATACCAGGCAGCCATTGCGAGTGTACCCATGAGTTTACCAGTCAAATTGCCAATGTTAGAGGTTCCAAGCCCATTCTATTCATTCTATTTCTATGCACATAAACCAAACTTTTCGGTGTTGATACACCCACTAAAAGTTGCAGCCATTCCGTGACATCGGGAACAGGATCTAAAACATAATCTATTATGGCAGATGCCATAGCTAAAGCCAACATTTTGCATGGTCGGTCCATGATGTTATCAGTAAGAGTAGCTAAAACTAACATTTCTGCAAAAAAAAATGTTTTGAAACAAACACAGTTCACAGCAAACGTTCGCATCAATCATAAGTGGGGTGCAGGCCATAATGCCCTAATGGGCGGGCCACCGCTGCTGGGGTAATGTTAATGGGTGTTTAAGGACAAGCTATTTTATCCCTGCTGAAAAAGCTTGTTTTACTGTATGCCCTGGCGGACTTGAAGGAGAAACAAGAGTAGCCTTTCCCTAAGGAAGACACACAATGTCCCATGTAAAGAATACAGACACTTCCCGTACCATCACATGATAGAATACCCTTTTCAGCACTGTTCAGAGGTTGGCCCACTTCAATACTGAAAGGCTGCATCAAGAGTGTATCACAGAGCAATATTTGAGCTAGTCTTTAGTAAAACAATTCTCTAAACTGAAGTTTTTTTTTATAATATCCAAAACCTGAGCTAAAGAGTTAGAAATTAAACAAATGATTAGCGGTTAATGTTATTTTTTCCAATAGGTCTATTACAGTTTTTGTCAATTGCGTATAAACATTTTTTGGAACAATGTGGTCGATTTTCAAAACAGAGTTCACAAGACACAGAACTCTGTGTCCTTTTGCAAAACAATAAATGAAGTTGCCCAAAAATCCCAGTAGATCAATACATTTTCTTTGCAGTCATGACAATCAAAATTGGAAGTTCAACTATCCAAAGATGCAGAATCATGGGCAAATATTCTCCTTTTATGCATATTTCACCAAACAATTTAATGCACATCAAATCAAATATTATTCATGATTAAAAAAAGAAAATAAGCACACTGTGAACAGGATTCATTAATCGGTATCACCACAATACAATTCCATGTATTCAATACATAGGCTGGTTTGCTTAGTTTTGTACACTTTCCATTGGCACACAGAAACACAATCCACAATTGAAATAAGGAAAGGTGAATACAATGGAGGAACTCAACTGATATGTATATATAGGCTTCAGTATACACCAACGCAAAGCTCTATAATATAAGGTCACAATGTTGGAGAGGGGATGACTTAGTAGTAACCCAAAGTTACTTAGAAGTTCTCTGCATGTCTGCAATATTGTAAAAAACCATCCTAAAATTGACAGTCCCCATTGCCTAGATCTTTCCCTATATTAGACATGATATGACACTGATGGGGTGATTTAGAATTTTGTGATTGACGGAAACAGTGAATACAATTGCACACATTTCTCTTCTGATGAAAACAATGTGTTAATATTCTGTGAACAAAACACTTGAGTTAATTTTGTATTCACTGATGACATATGTATTTAATGTTTTGCAAAATATGGTCTAAGATATGCAAGTCAGGTAAAAAGGCAAAAAACGATCAGAAGTTCTGTAAATGTATTAGAGCATTTGATCATTGCTGTTCTGCTATAGATAGGTTTCAACACAGATCCAAAGATTACAGTTGTTCTCAATTGTGTACAAGCAAAGTGGCAATCTGCAGTTCAGACAATAACAAAGCAGCATCCCACCACTACTTTGGTAAAAGCTGAGGAATGGGGCTGGAGAAATGTAACCACTCTGAAATTCATAGACAGAGCTACGGATGTAAGGACTGACTATCCATGACAACAAAATATAGTTTTATCCAAGTTTTGAGGCTACACAGTTTGTTTACAATTACGGAGTTTACACACATTGGAGTAAAAAAAGGTTATATATGAGGTTTTGATGGGGTAAGACAATTGAACTAAGCTCATGGGGTATGTATAAGTTCTATTCTTTAATAATCAAAGGGTATACAGTATATAATTTATATAAAGTCCAAACATGTAACAACTGCAGATTGCCCCTTTAACCTCTACGGGATCGGTGTCCCGTATACGGGACGGTTGAGCTAACGTGCGCTAATGTGATTAGCATGATTGTTTTAAGTAACAGCAAACTTTCCAGGACATAGACATGACTTATATGGGCAGAAAGCTTAAATTCTTGTTAATCTAACTGCACTGTCCAATTTACAGTAGATATTACAGTGAAAAAATACCATGCTATTGTTTGAGGAGAGTGCACAACGACAAAAAACCTAACACGGCAACTGGTTTGATAGATTCACCTCTAAAGGTAAATAATGTACTTACATTCAGTAATCTTGCGCTGATTTGTCATTCTAAGTGTCCCAGAGATAAAATGTAGTATAGTTTTGTTTGATAAAATCAATTTTTATATTCAAAATGTAGGAACTGGCTTCTACAGTTTGAACTGCTGCTGTCTCTGGCTCCACACCCACCCCACCCGGCCATCTAGATGTGTGAAAGTTGGTGTATAAGCTAATGATCCATCATGTATGATATTCCTGGGAGTGTGACAACTTACATTTTGTATTACCATATAATTGTTGTATGTTCTCTATAGTTATGCACTTGAAAATGTATCAAATTGACCAATTCGGCACATTTGGTCAGACTTGATACAAAATAGTCCAGTATTGCAATGCTTCACTGGATCAATCTGAAACTTTGCACATGCACTGCTGCCACCTAGTGGCCAAAATCTAAATTGCGTCTAAACTACAACATTTTATTGTGGCCTTTGTCTTACATTTCAAAGATGATGGAACAAAAAGAAAAATGGAAAACACATGTTTTTTTGTTTGTATTATCTTTTACCAGATCTAATGTGTTATATTATCCTACATTAATTTCACGTTTCCACTAACATCAACATTTTTCCTTTCAAATGGTATCTTAGTGGGCGGCAGGTAGCTTAGTGGTTAAGAGCGTTGTGCCAGTAACCGAAAGGTCGCTGGTTCTAATCCCTGAGCCAACTAGGTGAAAAATCTGTCGGTGTGCCCTTGAGCAAGGCACATAACCCTAATTGCTCCTGTAAGTCGCTCTGGATAAGAGCGTCTGCTAAATGACACAAAAAATACAAAGAAAAAAGAATATACATATCCTTGCAGTCAGATTTGGGTGTGTCATTTTAGGGGAAAATGGAAAAAAAGGGTCCGATCCTTAAGAGGTAAGACCAGGTAGTGCACTGAAGTATGTTGGGGAAAAAGCCAACACCAGATTTTTCTGTTGGGTTGGCCGCTCTTAAGTACAGCTAATCTGGTTAATTTTACTAAAGTGGGCTAAATCAGGGTCACACAGAATGTTTCTTGGTAGTCTTAAACACATCTACTTTGAAACAAAAGTATACAACTCACACACATGGTTATGGGCTTAAAACACCTGTACCATGTTAGATACAGGGTTGAAATGTATTCAATTTTGAGTCCCAATATTACACTTTACAGTATATACAGTGCATTCGGAAAGTATTCAGACCCCTTCACTTTTTCCACATTTTGTTACGTTTCAGCCTTATCTAAAATTGATTAAATAGTTTTTTCCCCCCTCATAAATCTACACACAATACCCTATAATGACAAAGCAAAAACAGGTTTTTAGAAATGTTAGCAAACGTATTAAAAATAAAAAACTGAAATATCACATTTACATAAGTATTCAGACACTTTACTCAGTACGTTGTTGAAGCACCTTTGGCAGTGATTACAACCTTGAGTCTTCTTGGGTATGGCGCTACAAGCTTGGAACACCTGTATTTGGGGAGTTTCTCAAATTCTTCTCTGCAGATCTTCTCAATGGGGAGCGTCGCTGCACAGCTATTTTCAGGTCTCTCCAGAGATGTTCGATCGGGTTCAAGTCTGGGATCTGGCTGGGCCACTCAAGGACATTCAGAGACTTGTCCCGAAGCCATCCTGCGTTGTTTTGTCTGTGTGCTTAGGGTCGTTGTCCTGTTGGAAGGTGAAGCGTCGCCCCAGTCTGAGGTCCTGAGTGCTCTGGAGCAGGTTTTCATCAAGGATCTCTCTGTACTTTGCTCCGTTCATCTTTCCCTCGATCCTGACTAGTCTCCCAGTCCCTGCCACTGAAAAACATCCCCACAGCATGATTCTGCCACCACCATGCTTCACCGTAGGGATGGTGCCAGGTTTCGTCCAGACGTGACGCTTGGCATTCAGGCCAAAGAGTTCAATCTTGGTTTCATCAGACCAGAGAAGCTTGTTTCTCATGGTCTGAGTCCTTTAGGTGCCTTTTGGCAAACTCGAAGTGGGCTGTCATGTGTCTTTTACTGAGGAGTGGCTTCCGTCTGGCCACTCTACTATAAAGACCCAATTGGTGGAGTGCTGCAGCGATGGTTGTCCTTCTGGAAGGTTATTCCATCTCCACAGAGGAACTCTGGAGCTCTGTCAGAGTGACCATAGGGTTCTTGGACACCTCACTGACCAAGGCCCTTTCCCCCGATTGCTCAGTTTGGCCGGGCGAAGTGGTTCCAAACTTCTTCTATTTAAGAATGATGGACGCCACTGTGTTCTTGGGGACCTTCAATGCTGCAGAAATGTTTTGGTAACCTTCCTCAGATCTGTGCCTCGACACAATCCTGTCTTGGAGCTCTACAGACAATTCCTTCGACCTCATGGCTTGGTTTTTCCTCTGACTTGCACTGTCAACTGTGGGACCTTATATAGACAGGTGTGTGACTTTCCAAATCATGTCCAATCAATTGAATTTACCACAGGTGGACTCCAATCAAGTTGTAGAAACATCTCAAGGATGATCAATGGAAACAGAATGCACCTGAGCTCAATTTCGAGTCTCATAGCAAAGAGTCGGAATACTTATGTAAATAAGCTATTGTTTTATATATAATTTTAGTTTGCGCTTTGTCATTAAGGGGTATTGTGTGTAGATTGATGAGGAACAACATTTATTTAATCCATTTTAGAATAAGGCAAAATGTAGAAAAAGTCAAGGGGTCTGAAATAAATCATGTTAATTAATTGTGAAATTATGAAAAATATTAATAACAATCCACCCATGAGGCCACGAGTGGGTGATTTGATAATTTGACTGCAGGAAAAGCTACGAGGTTTCTGCAACACACATGCACTTCCACGTGTGTGTGTGTGTGTGTGTGTGTGTGTGTGTGTGTGTGTGTGTGTGAACGTGCGTGTGAGAGGGAGAGAGAGAGAGAAAGAGAGAGAGTGTCACACCCTGATCGGTTTCACCTGTCTTGTGCTTGTCTCCAACCCCCACCAGGTGTCTCCAATTTGTCCACATTATCCCTTGTGTATTTATACCAGTGTTATCTGTTTGTCTGTTGCCAGTTCGTCTTGTCTCGTCAAGCTTACCAGCGTTTTGCCATTACCAGCGTTTTCTCTAGTCCCTGTTTTCCTGTTTTTCTCGGTTTTTACCATTCTGTCTGCCCTGAACCTTAGCCTGCCTGCCGTTCTGTACCTTGTGACACAGTTCTTGATTACCGACCTCTGCCTGCCCCGACCCTGTGCCTGCCTGCCGTTGCTGTGCCTTTAAGGCTCTGCTCTGGATTACTGACCTCTGCCTGCCCTTGACCTGTCGTTTGCCTGCCCCCTGTTTTTCTAAATAAACTTTTGCTATTTCGAACTGTCTGCATCTGGGTCTTATCCTGAGCCTTGATAGTACAAACTGGCCATGACGGACCCAGCGGACTCGGACTACCTCCGCAACGCCGTCTCCTCCCAAGGAGCCACCATTGGGAGGCACGAGGGGTTGCTTCATGGTCTTATGGAGGGTTTCCAGACCTTGGCCGAATGGCATGACCGCACGTTGAATACATTGCTGAAGAAATTCCATTGGTTGTCTGTTAGGTAACCTACTACAACGGTAACCTCCCAGCCCCTCAGTAACCCAGCTGTCAACAGCGCGTCTCTCCCGGCCACCCCGGCTTCCCGAGAACCCTGCTTACCTCCACCGGAACGCTTCGCTGGAGAGTCGGGACCCTGTCATGCGTTTCTCGCTCAGTGTTCCCTCATCTTTGAGCTGCAGCCCTCCTCCTTCCCCTCGGACTGCTGGACGATAACATACATCATTACACTGATGTCCGGGAGGGCTCTCGCCTGGGCTACGGCAGTGTGGGAACAACAGTCTGCCATGTGCTTCAGTCTGGAGGAGTTCGTGGATGAGGTGAAGAACGTTTTCGATTCTCCATTGTCTGGGAGAGAGGCTGCCTGGAAGTTGTTTTGGCAAGACTCCTGCAGTGTGACAGACTATGATGTGGATTTCCGCACATTGGCGGCTGAGAGTGCATGGAACCCGGAATCGCTGTTCGACAAGTTCCTGCACGGATTATCGGAAGTTAAGGATGAGCTAGCAGCCCGGGAACTACCTACGGATCTCGACTCACTTATCGCCTTGACTATCCAGATTGATGGGCGGCTGTGGGAATGTAGGAAGGAGAGGAGGTCCGATTCCACGGGAACCTGAGGGGACTTAATAAGCAGGAATTGGATAGCCTTTCTGTGGTTCCCTGACACTTGTAGATGGATGGGAGTGGTATTGTGGGTGACCCTGCCTATAGAGGGCCCATCCAGCGCTCTAACGTCCATGGGAATGGAGAGGGGCTGAGTGGGGTTGTCCAGCTCGGACGCCAGAGTAGCGTCCATAAAATTCTCATCGGCCCCTGAGTCGATGAGTACCCAGAGAGATTTTTACTGGATCCCCCACAGCAGGGTGGCATGGAGAGGGGTGCGAGTAAGGTGAGAGGGAAAGTTCTTCGTGTGTCCCACCAGAGTACTCGTCCCTACCAGTGAGCCTGGTCTTTTTAGTGGACAGGAGGACACAAAATTACCAGTAGTCCCGCAATACAGACAACTGTTAGTGTTAAACCTGCGTAAACACTCTGCCTAGTTGCATTGGCTCGGGAAGAGGCGAATCAACATACTTCGGAGACTCTCGGGGAAACTTGGGTTGCCTCTAATTCTCTTGGAGACGGAGACGTCGGGGACTTCAGGGATGCCTAGGCAGAGTGTTTATGCAGGCTTAACACTAACAGATGTCTGTATTGTGGGCTACTGGTCATTTTGTGTCCTCCTGTCCACTAAAACGACCAGGCTCACCGGTAGGGACAAGTACTCTAGTGGGCCATACAGAGAACTTTCCCTCTCCCCTTACTCGCACCCCTCTCCATGTCACCCTGCTGTGGGGGATCCAGTAAAAATCTCTCCGGGTACCCATCGACTCAGGGGAGGAATTACGATGTGGGGAATCGTGAGCTTCTCGTGGTGAAGATGGCGTAGGATGGCGTTTCATTGTGTGGATGGATCATAAGAACCTGGAATATCTCCACACCACCAAGCGTATCAATTCCAGGAAAACTAGGTGGGCCCTGCTTTTCACCCGGTTTAACTTCTCCCTCTCCTACAGCCCGGTTTCCAAGAATATCAAGCCAGATGCGCTCTCATGCCGCTATAGCCCAGCGGCTACCCCTTCGGACCCTGAGACCATCCTCCCCAGCTCGTGTCTGGCGGCAGCTCTCAGCTTGGGAATTGAGAAGCAGGTCCGTGAGGTGCAGCATTCCCAGCCGAACCTGAGGGGGGCCCAGATAACTGGATCTTTGTTCCTGACGCTGTCCGCCCCTCGGTCCTGGAGTGGGCCCACTCCTCCAGGCTTACCTGCCACCCGGGTTCCCGTCGGACCCTGGCCTTTGTGCAACAACGCTTTTGGGGGCCTACCATGGTCCATGACGTCTCCGCGTTTGAAGTCACCTGCACGATCTGTGCGCAGAATAAGACTCCTCTGCAAGCTCCAGCTGGTCTCCTTCAACCCCTTCCTGTCCCTCACCGTCCCTGGTCACACATATCCCTGGACTTCGTCACTGGTCTCCCCCCGTCTGACGGCACACCGTCATCCTTACTGTGGTGTTCCGGTTTTCCAAAGCCGCCCATTTCATTCCTCTCCCCAAACTACCCTCTGCCAAAGAGACGGCCCAGCTCATGGTGCAGCATGTCTTCCGGATCCATGGACTCCCGGTGTACATGGTATCTGACCGGGGTCCTCAGTTCTCTTCCCAGTTCTGGAAGGCGTTCTGCACGCTCATTGGGACATTGGCCAGCCTGTTCTCCGGGATCCACCACCAGTCTAACGGCCAGTCGGAGCGAGCCAATCAGGACCTGGAGACAACTCTTCGCTGCCTTTTATCCACCAACCCCACCACCTGGAGGCAGAAACTTGTGTGGGTTGAGTATGCCCGCAACACCCTTCCTTGCTCTGCCACTGGTCTCTCGCCTTTTGAGTGTTCTCTGGAATATCAGCCCCCACTCTTCCCGGAACAAGAGGAAGAGGTCGGTATACACTCGGCACAGATGTTCGTCAGCCGCTGTCGCCGTACCTGGAAGAGAGCCTGGTCGGCTCTTCTCAAGACCACCTCCAGGTATCGACGACAGGCGGAGGGTATGGCTGTCCACTCGGGATCTGCCCCTCCGGGTGGAGTCCAGCAAACTTTCCCCCTGTTTTATAGGCCATCTCCAAGATCATTAGCCCCTCCGCTGTTCATCTTCTGTTGCCCAGTACCCTCCGTATACATCCCACTTTTCATGTGTCTAGGGTTAAACCTACAGTACTGGTCAAAAGTTTGGACACACCTGCTCATTCAAGGGTTTTTCTTTATTTTTTACTATTTTCTACATTGTAGAATAATAGTGAAGACATCAAAACTATGAAATAACACATATGGAATCATGTAGTAAACAAAAAAGTGTTAAACAAATCAAAATATATTTGAGATTTGAGATTTCTCAAATAGCCACCCTTTGCCTTGATGACAGTTTTGCACACTCTTGGCATTCTCTCAACCAGCTTCACCTGGAATGATTTGCCAACAGTCTTGAAGGAGTTCCCACATATGCTGAGCACTTGTTGGCTGCTTTTCCTTCACTCTACGGTCCGACTCATCCCAAACCATCTCAATTGGGTTGAGGTCGGGGGATTGTGGAGACCAGGTCATCTGATGCAGCACTCCATCACTCTCCTTCTTGGTAAAATAGCCCTTACGCAGCCTGGAGGTTTGTTGGGTCATTCTCCTATTGAAAAACAAATGAAAGTCCCACTAAGCCCAAAACAGATGGGATGGCATATCACTGCAGCATATTGTGATAGATATGCTGGTTAAGTGTGCCTTGAAATCTAAATAAACCACAGACAGTGTCACCAGCAAAGCATCCCCAAACCATAACACCTCCTCCTCCATGCTTTATGGTGGGAAATACACATGCAGAGATCATCCGTTCACCAACACCCGCGTCTCACAAAGCCACGGCGGTTGGAACCAAAAATCTCAAATTTGGAGACCAGGCCAAAGCACACATTTCCACCAGTCTAATGTACATTGCTTGTGTTTCTTGGCCCAAGGAAGTCTCTCTTCTTATTGGTGTCCTTTAGTAGTGGTTTCTTTGCAGTAATTTGACCATGAAGGCCTGATTCACATAGTCTTCTCTGAACAGTTGATGTTGAGATGTGTCTGTCACTTGAACTCTGTGAAGCACTTATTTGGGCTGCAATTCTGAGGCTTGTAACTCTAATGAACTTATCCTCTGCAGCAGAGGTAACTCTGGGTCTTCCATTCCTGTGGCAGTCCTCAAGAAGCCAGTTTCATCATAGCGCTTGATGGTTTTTGCGACTGCACTTGAAGAAACTTTGAAAGTTCTTGAAACGTTCCGTATTGACTGACCTTCATGTCTTAAAGTAATGATGGACTGTAGTTTCTCTTTGCTTATTTGATCTGTTCTTGCCATAATATGGACTTGGTCTTTTACCAAATAGGGCTATCTTCTGTATACCCTCACTACCTTGTCACAACAAAACTGATTGGCTCAAACGCATTAAGAAGGATAGAAATTCCACAAATTAACTTTTAACAAGGCACACCTGTTAATTAAAATGCATTCCTGGTGACTATCTCATGAAGCTGGATGAGATAATGCCAAGAGTGTGCAAAGCTGTCATCAAGGCAAATGGTGGCTATTTGAAGAATCTCAAATATTAAATATATTTTGATTTGTTTAACACTTTTTTGGTTACTACATGATTCCATATGTGTTATTTCATAGTTTTGATGTCTTCACTATTATTCTACAATGTAAAAAATTGTAGAAATAAAGAAAAACACCAGAATGAGTAGGTGTGTTCAAACTTTTCATTGGTTGTGTATGTCTAATAGTCCTTTGTCTCCTGTTTCCAGGCCACCCCTCTCCCCCGTCTCATCTACGGCCAACCGGCGTACACGGTGGGGCGCCTCCTGAACGTTCGACCTCGGGGCAGGGGATTCCAGTACCTGGTTGACTGGGAGGGTTATGGCCCGGAGGAGAGGTGCTGGGTCCCTGCTAGGGGCATCCTGGACCCAGGCCTCATCGCTGAGTTCCACCGCCGGCACCCCGGTCAACCAGGTATGCGCCCAGGTAGGACGCCAGTTGGTGTCCCTAGAGGGGTTGGGGGTACTGCAACACCCTGATCGGTTTCACCGGTCTTGTGCTTTTCTCCACCCCCCCACCAGGTGACTCCCATTTGTCCCCATTATCCCCTGTGAATTTATACCAGTGTTTTCTGTTTGTCTGTTGCCAGTTCGTCTTGTCTCGTCAAGCTTACCAGTGTTTTTCCCATACTCCTGTTTTCCAATGTTTTTTTGGACTCTGCTCTGGTTACTGACCTCTGCTTGCCCTTGACCTGTCATTTCCTGCCCCCTGTTTTTCTAAATAAACTTTTGCTATTTCGAACTGTCTGCATCTGGGTCTTATCCTGAGCCTTGATAGAGAGAGTGTTTGTGCATGTGTGTTCATGTGTGTTTGAGTATGTGTATCTACACTGTAAAAAAATATTCTGGGGTGAATTGAAATTGTCAAAAAAATGTCATTTCAAATATTAGTTAATTTAATTTTACACAAAAATGTAAAGGTAGACTCAATGATATGACGTAGATGCAGATAGTAAACAGCAGAGTGGGTACATTTCTGCCACAACTAAGAGCGCTGAAGCATGAGGCTCATCTTCTCTGCTGTTTTAGTGCCCTGGCTACTACACTGTACACAATGTGAAGCAAACCTGTGCACATGCACAGATGCTGTGTGTGACTGTGTGAGAGCAAAGTGTTGCATCTCGCTCTTCTCAATATCTCCAGTGCTGCTCGTGGCAATGTAATTTTGCTGAGTCTACTTTTAAGAACAAATCAAAGTTAATATGTTGCTAAAATGTTAAGTCTCTTTATGAGGGTAACCAAAGAGAGAGAACATTGAGTGATTTAATTTACTCCATTTTAATAATATTTCTCTAAACTTAATAATTTTAAGTTCTTGCAACAATGTGCCACGGGGCTCCGCTTTTAGAGGATTGTGGGTAATTCAAAATGTTTAGACTTTCTGATTATTTTACATAATGTTTTATGTATGTTTGAAGAAAGAAAATTATATTTATATTTTAGAATTAAGCAGCTTGTTGTGTCATGAGGTGTAATTGATCATGATGAATGGATAACAAAACTGTCAGGCAAATTGACGTTCAATGATGAGACCACCCATTCCCACCATCACCACTCTTCATGACAGAGGCAAATGCAACACTGCAGTTTTACCTCCAATTACCACTGGTGGATTGAGCACTGTGCTCAAGAATGCCTGACAAAGTGGGTTAAAATGACAAATGATAGAATACATTAAACAATTTTAAACATTGTGTTTGTGAAACACTAACATTTTGGGTTCACTACTCAATAATATTTTGTGTAATTGTGTTGCCTTGAAGGGACAGTGCAGTCAAAAACGTGATTTTCCTGTAGTTTTTAATGATATTTCCACACTATAAGGTCGAAATAACACTGAAATTGTGAAAATGATGATAATGCCCTAGAATTTCAGCATGTTCTGGTGGAATTGAGTTTTTTGGCCCACAGCATGACATCACAATCTGATCTGATTTCTGACCAATGACCAGTCATCTTTTATTTGTATCTGTATCCTCCTACTTTGAAGGGGTAAGCGGACTGGTAAATCTGATCATTAGGGTAATGCAGAAGGATGACTCAGTTGTGACGCTACTGTATGCATACCTAGAATGAGAACACTAAGTTACACATTCTAGCTGTACAGAAAATAAATGATGTATAGTTTTGTTTCTATAATTTGGGTGGGAATATTTATGAACATGGAAATCATAGCATATTATGCAGTCAATGTTTTTGTTGAACTTAGATATGTACAAGATGTACAGAGAATAGAACATATCATGTTAGAGGTATACTTCAACTAAAATACAAAATGTGTATAATTTGTGTATGAGCTAGGAGAGACTGCAATTTACATTCATAGCCACATTAGCATTAGCACTAATCACAGCATTGTTAGCATGTTCTTAATCTCGGATCCACTGCCATGTTCCTAACCTTTTCACAAACATAAATGTAAGTTGAATTTAACATTACAATCACAAATATTTCCATTTTTGTGCCCTGCAGGTCTTCAGGACAACCCGTGGGTCTGTGACTGCAGGATCTCCAAGCTGATTGAGCTCTCCAAAATGTCTGACATGTCAGTGGTACTAATGGACCAGTTCCTGTCCTGCAGCGGGCCTGAGAACCTGGCTGGCGTTATGTTCCAAAGGGCGGAGCTGGACCAATGTCTCAAGCCATCCATCATGATGTCAGCCACCAAGATCACAGCCTCGTTGGGCAGCAACGTGCTCCTGCGCTGTGATGCCACGGGTTACCCCACGCCTACCCTCATCTGGACTACTTCAGATGGCTCACCTGTCAACAACACAGGTATCAACAGTGAAACAATTTATTATAAGAAAATGCATACAGTGTGTTATTCAACATGTTTATCAAAAATAGTTTTAGTTAATTAATTTGTTAAGATTTACTTATGTTCTACAGTTGATCTTTGTGATTCATTAAAATAAAGTCTACATCTTGGCAATGATTAAGTCTTTGCATTTTCATGATCTACCTATAGTTGTCCAGGAGTCTCCGGGAGAGGGTGTCCAATGGTCCATCATCAGCCTGAATGGGATCTCGTACAAAGACAACGGGGAGTACAGCTGCAAGGCTAAGAACTTCGCTGGCAATGCAGAGGCTGCCATCACCCTGTCTGTGGCAGGTTATGACGCTGCAACCATGCCCCCAGAGAGGCCCAACATAGAAGCTGGAGGGAATAACCCATCCACAACGTCCTCTGCTCCGGCAACTGGCTTCCCCAACTCCCCTAGTGCCCCGTCTACCACCACTGCCCCACCCACGACCACGCATCCAGCCGTCTTGCCACCCGTCCTCACCAAGAAGAAACCCACGCCCAGCAGCGTGCAGCAGATAGCCCCACCCAAACCATCCAAGATCCAGAAAGACAGCGACAGGAAGCTAGCGGCGGATCAGAGGAAAAATAAAGTTGCTTCCAAGTCTGTCCAAGATCTCGAGATCGTGGAAGAAACACCGGATAGCGCGGTTCTACTCTGGACGACCAACGGTTTGCAGAGCAATGCACCTCTCACCATTGTTTACTCCACTTATGATGAGGACGACGACTCCAAAAGGACAGTGGATACCGATGCCGGGAGTGGCAAAGTCCTACTCGAAGGCTTGACTTCTGGAATGAGGTACCAGGTTTGTCTGGTTGCCAAGGGAAGTGCCGCGGGGAAAGACCCCTGTATCAACTTCTTCACCCTGGACCTTGTTGAGGACGATGCTGCAAACAAGCTGCTGATGATCATCAGCGGCTTTGCCTGCGCCGTGGCTTTACCTGTCATCGGTTTGCTGGTCTACAAGATCCTCTTACTCCACTGCAAGAGCAGAGTGCCAGGTTCGGACGACGAGCTATCTAAAGACACGTATGTGAAGTTTGAGACGATATCGATGAAGCAGAGGACCTTGAACGCTAATCCCACTGAATTGTGGACCTACAGGCAGACCAAAGAGTCCCAAGAGAAGATGCTCCTCTGCTCCAGGTCCAGCATTGACTCACAAATGACATACAAGAGTGACAGTTCCAGATCGGAATTTTTGTGCTAGCATTAGATTAAGACTCTACATGACTCGAAAGTTATGACAAACTCTGGAGATCTTTTTGAGGAAAACTACAAGGTTTTGCGTGTTCAAAGCTTTATGTCAATGATTGCCAGATGAATCACTGATTGTTACAGCCTTAATTTCTTTGTAAAAAAAAACAACAACTTTGAGATACAGTGAGCTCCAAAAGTTTTGGGACAGTGACAACTGTTTTGTTGTTTTGGCTCTGTACTACAGCACTTTGGATTTGAAATGATACATTCACTATGAGGTTAAAGTGCAGACTGTCGTGAAAGGTTTAGAAATTACAGCACTTTTTGTACATAGTCCCCCCATTTTATGAGACCAAAAGTATTGGGACAAATTCACATATATGTGTATTAAAGTAGTCAAAAGTGTATTATATGGTCCCACATTCCTAGCACACAATGATTACATCAAGCTTGTGACTCTACAAAATTGTTGGATGCATTTGCTGGTTGTTTTGGTTGTTTTTCAGATTATTTTGTGCCCAATAGAAATAATGTATTGTGTCATTTTGGAATCACTTTTATTGTAAATAAGAATAGAATATGTTTCTAAATACTTCTACGTTAATCTGGATGCTACCATGATTACGGATAGTCCTGAAACAATTGTGAATAATGATGAGTGAGAAAGTTACAGACACACAAGTATCATAGCCGCAAGATATGCTAACCTCTGACCATTACAATAACAGGAGAGGTTAGCATATTTATGCCTCTGTAACTTTCTCACTCATCATTATTCACTATTCATTAAGGATGATCCGTAATCATGGTAGCATACACATTAATGTAGAAGTGTTTAGAAACATATTCTATTCTTATTTACAATAAAAGTGACTCCAAAATGACACAATACCTTATTTACCATTCATTTCTATTGGGAACAAAATAATCTGAAACACAACCAAATAAAAAACAGCAAATGCATCCAACAAATGTGTAGACTCACAGGCTTGATGTAGTCATTGCGTGCTATGAATATGGGACCAAATACTTAACTTTTTACTATTTTAATAGTGCCACCGATAATGGCGCCTGAGGGGATGGCTGCTGTTTTACTGGCTCCAAACCAACTGTGCTATTTTGTGTTTTTTTTCACATTGTTTGTAACTTATTTTGTATATAATGTTGCTGCTACCATCTCTTATGACCAAAAATAGCTTCTGGATATCAGAACAGCAATTACTCACCTCGAACTGGACAAAGATATTTTATTTAATGAGTACGACGCAAAGGATATGCTGCTTCTCGGAGACCAGGCCCAAATCCCTGTCATTGGCGTGAAGAAAAGACGGAAATACAGGGGGCGGATTTTCGGGGTGCCTTGTGAGAATTAGTCGGCGAGTGGGTAACCCGCCTCTACCATCCGTTCTATTGGCCAACGTGCAATCACTGGAGAATAAACTGGATGAGACTATCCTAACAACAAGACATTAAAAACTGTAAGATCTTATGTTTCACTCAGTTGTGGCTGAACGACAACATAGATAATATACAGTTGCCTGGGTTTTCCGCGCACCGGCAGGACAGAACAGCTACGTCTGGTAAGACGAGGGGAGGGGGTGTGTATCTATTTGTCCTGAGGTAGAGTCTCGAGGTATTGCTCGCCTGAGGTAGAGTACCTCATGATAAGCTGTAGACCACACTATCTACCAAGATAATTTTCATCTATATTTTTCATAGCCGTCTATTTACCACCACAATCCGATGCTGGCACAAAGACCGCACTCAACGCGCTGTATAAGGCCATAAGCAAACAAGAAAATGCTCCTCCAGAAGTGGCGCTCCTAGTGGCCGGGGACTTTAATGCAGGCAAACTCTAATCTGTTTTACCTCATTTCTACCAGCATGTCACATGTGGAACCAGAGGGGGAAAAAAAACTGTAGACCACCTTTACTCAACACACAGAGAGGCATACAAAGCTCTCCCTCACCCTCCATTTGGCAAATCTGACCATGATTATATCCTCCTGATTCCTGCTTACAAGCAACAACTAAAGCAGGAAGTACCAGTGACTCGCTCAATACGGATGTGGTCAGATGACGCGGATGCTACGCTACAGGACTGTTTTGCTAGCACAGACTGGAATATGTTCCGGGATTCATCCAATGGCATTGAGGAGTATACCACCTCAGTCACCGGTTTCATCATTAAGTGCATCGACAACGACGTCCCCACAGTGACCATACGTACATATCCCAACCAGAAGCCATGGATTACAGGCAACATCCGCACCGAGCTAAAGGCTAGAGCTGCCACTTTCAAGGAGCGGGACACTAATCCGGACGCTTGTAAGAAATCCCGCTATGCCCTCAGACGAACCATCAAACAGGCAAAGCATCAATACAGGACTAAGATTGAATCCTACTACACCTGCTCTGATGCTCGTCGGATGTGGCAGGGCTTGCAAACTATTACGGACTACAAAGGGAAACCCAGCCGCGAGCTGCCCAGTGACACGAGCCACCAGACGAGCCAAATGCCTTTTATGCTCGCTTCGAGGCAAGCAACACTGAAGCATGCATGAGAGCACTAGCTGTTCCGTTCGACAGTGTGGTCACGCTCTCCGTAGCCGATGTGAGCAAGACTTTTAAACAGGTCAACATTCACGAGGCCATATCACCAACAAACTATCATGAAAAGATTTGGCATGGGTCCCCATATCCTCAAAAAGTTATACAGCTGCACCATAGAGAGCATCCTGACCGGTTGAATCACCGCCTAGTATGGCAACTGCTCGGCATCCGATCGTAAGGTGCTACAGAGGGTAGTGCATATGGCCCAGTACATCACTGGGGCCAAGTTTCCTGCCATCCAGGACCTATATATCTGGTCAGAGGAAGGCCCAAAAATTGTCAAAGACTCCAGTCACCCAAGTCATAGACTATTCTCTCTGCAACTGCAAGGCAAGCGTTACCGGAGCCCCAAGTCTACGTCCAAAAGGCTCCTTAACAGTTTCTACCCCCAAGCCATAAGACAGCAGAACAATTAATCAAATGGACACCCGGACTATTTACATTGACCCGCCCAATGCTTTACACTGCTGTTACCCGCTGTTTATTATAATAATAATAATAATATGCCATTTAGCAGACGCTTTTATCCAAAGCGACTTACAGTCATAGTACCAGGAGAGGTCCTGTTCAGTAGTACCAGGAGAGGTTATCTATGTATAGTCACTTTACCCATACCTACATGTACAAATTACCTCGACTAACTGTAACCCCGCACATTGACTCAGTACCGGTACCCCCTGTATATGTATTAAAATGTATGCACTCACTAACTGTAAGTCGCTCTGGATAAGAAAGTTTGCTAAATGACTAAAATGTAAAATGTAATGTAAATGTATATAGCCTATTTATTGTTATTTTATTGTGTTACTTTTTATAACTTTTTTTTCTTCAGTTTATTTAGTAAATATTTTCTGAACTCTATTTCTTGAACTGCATTATCGGTTAAGGGTGCATGTGACAAATCAAATTTGATTTGATTTGATTTAAGTGAATTTGTCCCAATACTTTTGGTCCCCTAAAATGGGGGGACTACAGTGAGGGAAAAAAGTATTTGATCCCCTGCTGACTTTGTACGTTTGCCCAATGACAAAGAAATGATCAGTCTATAATTTTAATGGTAAGTTTATTTGAACAGTGAGAGACAGAATAACAACAAAAAAATCCAGAAAAACGAAAAAAAATTATTATAAATTGATTTGCATTTTAATGAGGGAAATAAGTATTTGACCCCCTCTCAATCAGAGCGATTACTGGCTCCCAGGTGTCTTTTTTACAGGTAACGAGCTGAGATTAGGAGCACACTCTTAAAGGGAGTGCTCCTAATCTCAGTTTGTTACCTGTATAAAAGACACCTGTCCACAGAAGCAATCAGTCAATCAGATTCCAAACTCTCCACCATGGCCAAGACCAAAGAGCTCTCCGAGGATGTCAGGGACAAGATTGTAGACCTACACAAGGCTGGAATGGGCTACAAGACCATCGCCAAGCAGCTTGGTGAGAAGGTGACAACAGTTGGTGCGATTATTAGCAAATGGAAGAAACACAAAATAACTGTCAATCTCCCTCGGCCTGGGGCTCCATGCAAGATCTCACCTCGTGGAGTTGCAATGATCATGAGAACGGTGAGGAATCAGCCCAGAACTACACGGGAGGATCTTGTCAATGATCTCAAGGCAGCTGGGACCACAGTCACCAAGAAAACAATTGGTAACACACTACGCCGTGAAGGACTGAAATCCTGCAGCGCCCGCAAGGTCCCCCTGCTCAAGAAAGCACATTAACATGCCCGTCTGAAGTTTGCCAATGAACATCTGAATGATTCAGAGGAGAACTGGGTGAAAGTGTTGTGGTCAGATGAGACCAAAATCGAGCTCTTTGGCATCAACTCAACTCGTTTGGAGGATGAGGAATGCTGCCTATGACCCCAAGAACACCATCCCCACTGTCAAACATGGAGGTGGAAACATTATGCTTTGGAGGTGTTTTTCTGCTAAGGGGACAGGACAACTTCAACCCATCAAAGGGACGATGGACGGGGCCATGTACCATCAAATCTTGGGTGAGAACCTCCTTCCCTCAGCCAGGGCATTGAAAATGGGTTGTGAAAGGACATTCCAGCATGACAATGACCCAAAACACATGGCCAAGGCAACATAGGAGTGCCTCAAGAAGAGGCACATTAAGGTCCTGGAGTGGCCTAGCCAGTCTCCAGACCTTAATCCCATAGAAAATCTGTGGCGGGAGCTGAAGGTACGAGTTGCCAAATGTCAGCCTCGAAACCTTAATGACTTGGAGAAGATCTGCAAAGAGGAGTGGGACAAAATCCCTCCTGAGATGTGTGCAAACCTGGTGGCCAACTACAAGAAACGTCTGACCTCTGTGATTGCCAACAAGGGTTTTGCCGCCAAGTACTAAGTCATGTTTTGCAGAGGGGTCAAATACTTATTCCCTCATTAAAATGCAAATCAATTCATAACATTTTTGACATGCGTTTTTTTCTGGATTTTGTTGTTGTTATTCTGTCTCTCACTGTTCAAATAAACCTACCATTAAAATTATAGACTGATAATTTCTTTGTCAGTGGGCAAACGTACTAAATCAGCAGGGGATCAAATACTTTTCTCCCTCACTGTATGTACAAAATGTGCTGTTATTCCTAAACGGTTGACCCGTTATGGATGACAATACCCTCAAATTAAAGCTGACAGTCTGCACTTTAACTTCATAGTCATTGTATCATTTCAAATCCAAAGTGATGGAGTACAGAGCCAAAACAACAAAATGTGTCACTGTCACAATTATTTTGGAGCTCTCTGTAGGTTTGTCACAATACCAGTACCGCGATATTCAGAAGTATCGTGGCAAGTAAACAAACCATGTTTCAATTTCTTGAGGAAAACAGCCCTAATATTGGAAACAAACAGCATTATATTGTCAAAGTATCATCATATTCCACTGGGCACAGATGTCAATTCAACGTCTATTCTAGGTTGGTTAAAATTACGTGAAAACAACATTGATTCAACCAGTGTGTCACGGTTTCGGCCGAGGCTGCTCCTCCTCCTTGTTCGGGCAGGCTTCGGCGGTCGTCGTCTCCGGAGTACTATCTGCCACCGTTCTATGTTTCATGTTCGTTTGGTTTTGTCTCTTTGTAACACTTGTCCCTTGTTTGTGTTTGATTGTGTTCCCTATTTAGTTTCGTTTGTTTGGGTCAGGTGTTATGTGTGATTGTTATTGTCAGCTTGCCTCCGAGGAGTTTGTCTCTCTCGTTTGTTGTATTTTCGAGAGTTCGCACTGCGTGCGCTTTTTCTTGTTTTCCGCACTGTGTGTTGTGCGTAATTGTTCGCGCCGCCCGGTTGGGTTGGCGACTCATTCCTGTGTTGGATATTACTAAAGTCTGTTGAAGTCATCCTTGTTCCTGCACTTGATTCCCTTCACTCATCCACACACAGCACTCTGACAGAATCACACATCGACCATGGAATCAGCAGGAGCGACCGCGCCAACAGCAAGTATGGAGGAACGTCTTCGTGGGCAGGAGGACTGGATTAACCAGGTCTGTCATGCCCTGGAGGGGGTGATGAACACTCTCCACCGATGGGAAACCAGCGGGGTACCCACGACCCCACCTACCGAACCATCCCCATCGGTCAGTCCTCCTGTCCCATCTCCGGAACCCAGTGGGATTCGGCTCTCGCTCCCGAGGGCGTACGACGGCTCCGCTGCCGGGTGTCAAGGGTTCCTGCTGCAAGTGGAGCTCTACCTCGCCACCGTACACCCGGCGCCCTCGGGACACGAGAGCGTCTCAGCCCTCATCTCCTGTCTCACCGGCAAAGGCGTTGGAGTGGGCCAACGCCGAATGGAGGAGAATGGACGCCGCTACCACTACCTATGCGGAGTTCTCCCGCCGCTTCCGTGCTGTGTTTGACCATCTACCAGAGGGGAAGGCGGCGGGGAGCGTCTGTTCTACCTCCGACAGGGGATGAGAGCGCCCAGGACTTTGCCTTGGAATTCCGGACTCTAGCGGCCGATGCAGGGTGGAATGAGCGGGCCCTTATAGACCACTTCCCGTTGCAGCCTCCGGGAGGGCGTCCAGCGAGAGTTGGCGTGCAGGGACACCTCGTTGACCTTTGACCAACTTGTCGACATGGCCATTCGGCTGGATACCCTGCTCGCCACCCGTGGACGTCCCGGGTGGGGTTCGCCATTCCACTCTCCAGCACCTCCGAGCCGAGCCCTATGGAGCTCGGGGGTGCTGGCGCTAGAGAACGGAGGAGTAGGAACCCGAGGGGGCCGTTCCCTGCACTAACTGTGGCCGTGGAGGGCACACCGCGGCTAGGTGTTGGGGAGGGTCCCCCGGTGGAGGAGAAGGCAGGTCACGCATTGGGGGTCCCCCAGGTGAGTAGGCGCCCTACTTACCCAGAGCTTTCTGTCGTTCACCTAACCTTGCCTGTTTGTTTTCCACAGGTTGCACCTCGTTCCCAGCATAAGGCGCTGGTAGATTCAGGCGCAGCTGGGAATTTTGTAGATCGCCAGTTTTGTATAGAGTTAGGGATTCCCCTCCTTCCAGTTGATAAGCCTTTCCCTGTTCATGCCCTAGATAGCCGTCCGTTAGGGTCTGGGTTGATTAGGGAGGTCACAGCACCCCTTCAAATGATGGCGCAGGAGGGTCATGAGGAGACGATTCAGCTCTATCTGATTGACTCTCCTGCGTATCCGGTAGTGCTGGGCCTTCCCTGGTTGATGACCCATGACCCTACTATTATGTGGCGAGAGAAAGCTCTTAAAGGGTGGTCTGCCCAGTGTGAGGGGCGGTGTCTGGGTGTTTCCATAGGGGCGACCTCGGTGGAAAGTCCGAATCTAATGACAGCACTGCATATTCCCCCGAGTATGAGGATTTGAAACTGGTGTTTAGTAAAACTAGGGCGGCGCAGCTGCCGCCTCATAGACGGGGGGATTGTGCGATAGATCTCCAGTCAGGAGCAGCTCTCCCGCGGAGCCATGTGTATCCCTTGTCTCAAGAGGAGAGGAAGGCAATGGAGACATACATCGCTGAGTCTCTGAGACAGGGATACACACGGGCCTCCACTTCACCCGCTTCCTCAAGTTTCTTTTTTGTGAAGAAAAAGGATGGAGGTCTGCGCAAGTGTATTGATTACCGCGGTCTCAATCAGATTACGGTGAAGTACAGCTATCCACTTCCTCTGATTGCGACTATGACGGAGTCACTGCACGGTGCGCAGTTCTTTACAAAATTGGATCTCAGGAGCGCATATAACTTGGTGCGCATTAGAGAGGGCGATGAATGGAAGACAGCGTTTAGCACGACTTCCGGACACTACGAGTATCTAGTCATGCCATATGGGTTAATGAATGCTCCCTCAGTCTTCCAATCCTTCGTCGATGAGATTTTCCGGGACATGCAGGGACAGGGAGTAGTCGTGTACATCGACGATATTCTGGTGTACAGTCCTACCCGAGCAGAGCATGTAGCCCTGGTGCGCCGAGTATTGAGGGAGGCTGTTGGAGCATGACCTATATGTCAAGGCAGAGAAATGTCTGTTTTTTCAGAAGTCGGTCTCCTTTCTGGGTTATCAGTTGTCTGCGTCAGGGGTGAAGATGGAGGTAGACCGGATGTCAGCTGTGCGTAATTGGCAGACCCCAACCACTGTGAAGGAGGTGCAACAGTTCTTGGGGTTTGCAAATTATTACCGGAGGTTTATCCGGGGTTTTGGACAGGTGGCAGCTCCCATAACGTCTCTGTTGAAGGGGGGTCCGGTGCGCTTGCGGTGGTCAGCTGAGGCGGACAGGGCTTTTGGGAAACTGAAGGACCTGTTTACCTCGGCGCCGGTGTTGGTGCATCCGGATCCCTCTTTACCTTTCCAGGTAGAGGTGGACGCGTCAGAGGCCGGTATAGGGGCCGTTCTTTCCCAACGTTCTGGCACACCACCTAAACTCCGTCCCTGTGCGTTTTATTCTAAAAAGCTCAGTCCGGCGGAGCGGAATTATGACGTAGGAGACAGGGAGCTGTTAGCCGTGGTACAGGCCCTAAAGGTGTGGCGGCATTGGCTCGAGGGGGCTCAACACCCTTTCCTCATTCTAACTGACCATCGTAACCTGGAATACATCCGGGCAGCTAGGAGACTGAATCCTCGCCAGGCCCGCTGGACTATGTTTCTAGCCCGGTTTGTGTTTAAAATCACTTACATCCCTGGGTCCCAGAACGGGAAGGCAGATGCTCTGTCTCGGCGGTATGACGCGGAGGAGAGGTCCGTTGAGCCCACGCCCATACTACCAGAGTCTTGTCTGGTTGCACCGGTGGTGTGGGAGGTTGATGCCGAGATCGAGCGGGCGTTACGCACCGACCCAAGTCCTCCACAGTGTC